>NC_057005.1:8769704-8804144 GCF_000002595.2 Chlamydomonas reinhardtii | reverse complement strand
CTTATCTGACTCATTAACAGGCGCCAAGGCCCAGGCTCTCGAACTCGCACTTTCATCAGCGGCCATGCCGCCCAAGGCCGCACGCCCTAGCCCCCGCGCACGCCTCATGACCCCCCAACATGATAACAATAAGTTTGGGGTGATGCGCGCTGGCTGAAATCCACGCGCAGCCCAGTGGAGCGCGAATTGTGTGTTACTACAAGCGCGCGCAGGAAGAACTCCTCGGTTTGGGCTCCTTTTGGCAGCAAACTTCCGCAAACGACGTTATGTCAGCATCATGCTGGTTCCTATGGGCCCTTAATTACAATATCGTGGTTCTTGGGGAAACGTCAACATCTATTGAGGCCTTTAGAAGCGTCCTGAAACTCCCTAAAGTGCACATCGCCATTTGAGCCCACAAATCAGGCATAGAATGATTCGGCCGCTCAAGAAGGTGCACACACCCTGATCGCCGGAACGCCCATCGCGCAAGTTCATCCACACCGAGGGTTTCAAGTGTTCGCCAAAGCGCCAGACCCAGTATACATATGTAATGTAAGGTTCCTATGGGCTACATTTTACGCGGAAGACGCGTTCGACGACAATCATAGTCCCACTGCCTCAGCGAGTCTATACGCGAGCAAACCAACGCTAAGGAATCCTTTGCCAACGATGTTATGCAGCGATATTATGCGTCACTTCTACCATTTCTAGCTGAGCCAAGCGCACGAATGATCACACACGTTTCTGAAGCTTTCTATCGTCGGTAGTTTGCGATGGGCCTCTGATGCTACACAAGGACATACGAATGTGATGGAGTGGCATTGCAATGTCTCGGGGTGACACTTCAAGCTGGGTGAGCGCAGCCAAGCCAAGGAACGGACAAGGAAGCCTGTAGGAACACGCTCTATGATATCACAAAAGCTTGTAATGTGGGAATTAGGAAATGCGGCGACGCGCACGCCTGCCGCTGCTGCGCGCGGGTTTTGGGAGTCCAGAACTGGGCTCTGGTGGCTTCGACAGCGAGCGCGAGCAGCCATGCTAGGTCCTAGCACATAATAAAGCAGCCGCTAAATGGGCTCACAGCGCGCAGGGGCCCTCGCCTGGCGGAACTGAAGCTTGGGGATGGGGTTTCAGACGGAAGCGCTTTCAGACGGACATAGACGTGGTGCCTGGCGCGCTTGAGGATTGTGGTGTACCCTATAGAGTGCCATATGGGGAAAGATGGGGCTTAGATTGCTTTAGTATGGACGGCAGGGTCACATTCCATGTCCCATGTATCCCGAACGGTGCTCGGAAAGCCTGTATGAGCCCACACCGGGTCTCAGAACCTGTAAGCTATGGTCCTGGGGCAGTAGCGGGTGGTCGGCGTGCGCGCCTGGGGCTTTGGGCCAACACCGAGCAATTGAGAATGCGCGACAATCTGACCACGGCTTTAGGGCTACCGCACTGTTTTATATGGGATAAGGGCATCGTGGGTATTGGCTTGGCGCGCTAGGGGCTCAGCCGGCCCACTTCCAGGGGGGGGTCGGGACCAAATGTCGGTGGCAACCGACAGCTAACCGCTGAGTTGGACACCCCGAACCCCTGTGCGGGGCCGAGCTGCGGGCACGCGGGGGGAAGTCCGCGCGCGCCCTCGCAATTTCACAGGGCGTTGGCCCAGCAATTAATCTTACATGAATACGTAAGTATTTAGAAGCTGCGCGGGCGAAAACGAGCGATTTTGCGTCCCTTGGATCCCATTTCCCCAGACTCCAATTCCCCGCCCCCGACCCCGACCCCGCCCCCGCCCCCGCCCCCGACCCCGACCCCGACCCCGACCCCGACCCCGACCCCGACCCCGACCCCGACCCCGACCCCGACCCCGACCCCGACCCCGACCCCGACCCCGACCCCGACCCCGACCCCGACCCCGACCCCGACCCCGACCCCGACCCGGACCCCGACCCCGACCCCGACCCCGACCCCGACCCCGACCCCGACCCCGACCCCGACCCCGACCCCGACCCCGACCCCGACCCCGACCCCGACCCCGACCCCGACCCCGACCCCGACCCCGACCCCGACCCCGACCCCGACCCCGACCCCGACCCCGACCCCGACCCCGACCCGGTCACCGGTCCAGGAGGTTGTGTGCACGCCAGCATCCGCAGTACCTTTGGTCCAACATTTGTTACGACTCTGGCACTCAGGTCATACTCAGACTTTAGTCGCCACTTCTACACCAGCCTCCTCTCGTGCTCGGCATTTAAACACTGTACATTGCGTCCCCTGTCACTTGACTCCCTTAGGGGCACGCTCCATGGATCGCATGGCGGTCCGCTAGTGGGATTACTGGGCCTCTTTCCAGTCGATTTAGTGGCGCCCCCTTTAGAATGCTCCGCCGCAGTACGGCTGCCTTTGGGATTGCAATACCAACGCTAAATATACCAGGAAACAAATCGGGGCGGAGTAAAGCCGAGGTCGGATTTTGCGACCTGGTCGGGGACTGCCTTTCCCAAGGCGTGACACGCGGCAAACACCCAGCAAGCCAACTGACAGGCCTTCGTCGCAATTCGCCTAAAACAACAAGGTTAGCAAGTATTGAGCATCGCAGAGGAAGAAGCCCACTAAAGTCTGCGCCACTAAATGGCTAAAGTCCGCACTGAGGCCCCCATTGCGAACCCGCCAAACCTCTTTTCGTCTTAATGTGTTTCATAATCATATAAGCGTGTAGGTTGTTCCTATTAAGCTGCTGTTTATTCGCTGAAAGCTGAAGCCACACAGCAAATCAACAAGCAACTGTCGTCTTTCTAGCACCAATTCCTGGTTCCACGGGCATGGGATAAAACAAAGCAGGAATATTCAAGGCCGTCCTTTGAGTCGCCCCACAGCGGCCAGCGAGCCGGACGAACCACTGGTTCGCGTCGGCCATCTCGGGTGCCCCGGCCCCTTCCCGTCACAGACTGTGCCCAAACCAATGAACACAACCTATTACATGTGCACAATTCATCGGGGTAAACTAAAGCGAACGCTGGACGTCTTCCGCAGAGACATCATTTCGGGGTTTCGCGCTTAGCCATAAACGGCCGCTATAGCGTGTACATAGCTCACTACAGTATTGATGCTAAGGCGTAACGAATGTGTTGAATTCCGAGGGCATGACATGGAAGCACAAAACACGCGGCTCGAAGCGGCCTACCCCTGGCATATCCCCACGCTCCTCCCTGGTCCGCGGCGCAGTCATAACAGCACGCCGCGTGTAACGTGCAGAGTCATTCAACAGTGCTGGGATGACCCCGACCCAGCCATCCAGCGGTCCCCGCCCGGCATTCCAGCATTCCCGGGTTGGCCCGACCGGGCCATCCAACAGTCCCCGCCGAGCCATCCGGTTGTCCCGCCCAGGCATCCAGCAGTGCTGGGACGGCCCGCTAGGGAAGTGCAACAGTGCTTGGAAACAGGTAGTCCCAACCACTCACAAACAGCCGATTCCCGAAATTCCCACCCACCTTCCGCGCTGAGGTCGGCGCTGAAATCTATGACGCGGTCGTGTCCTCAGCTATGAAGCCTTCGGGCACCGGAACTGCATGGGGCAGGCCGCCGGGGAACTCGCGGCAGCTCGCGGTGTTGGTATTCTAGGGTCAGGGGGAGCCTGACTGAGCTCTGTGCGGGTGCAGGGGAAGTGCAGCCACTAGGAGGGGTTGCGGGCATGAACCGCTGGAGCAGTGACTCAGAGGGGCAGCGCACCGGGACCGTGTCGGAGGCGCAATGCAGTGTGCCCCGGGCGCTAGGCCAAGTTGCGCAAGTCAGTTGCAGTAGCAGATACAACAAATTATGAGACACTGAACAGAACAGTCAAACACGCGACTGTGTAAAGTGTCACTTGCGAACCCTAGCTTGGCCGACCTGTCCCAGCAACAGGTTATGAGCCCCGCGTGGCCCTAAAACCGCGCGCTTTTAGGCTATCTAGGTGTTCTCTAATATGTCGGACACAAGCGGCAAGCCGCAGACGATTCTGGCAGAGGACGCCACGAACTTTGTCAGCTGGCGCCGCGACCTGTCTTATTTCCTCCAGACCAAACGTCTGCACCTATACCTACAAACTCCTATCCCTCCTCAGCGGGCACTCTATGCGCTAGAAGAGGACCAGCAGGCCCTTGGGCATCTCGGGATGTCATGCTCAGAGGGGATTTGGGACCTGATTTCCGGGGCCCGGACCACCGTTGACGCTATCGGCATCATCGAGGGAGAGTACCGGCGCGCGTCGGATGGCAAGCTGGTTGCGCTGGATCGTGACCGCAGCAGTTTTGCCATGCTCGTCGGCGAGCGGCTGCCGGCCTACTTCCAACGCGCGCGGCGGCTGCGGGATGACATCCGCGCTGCCGGCGGCAACTGGCCGGAGTCCGATATGCGCCTGCGTCTGCTGATGGGCCTGCGCTCGGAGTATCACCCGGCGAAATCAACGGCGGTCGGCATGGCTGACCGCTCGCTGCTTGCACTGCAGCGGATGCTGGAGGATTGGGAGTCTTTGGCGCCCCAGCCCGGTGGACTGGGTGAGGCGGGCTACGCACTGACGGCCAGACCCTCGGGTCTCGGCAGCGGCGGCAGTAGCAGCAACGCAGTAGGTGTGGCGGCACGCGGGCTGCCAGCGGCCGGACCCTGGGGTCACAGCCGCGGCGGTGGAAGCGCGGGCTATCAAGGTGGCAGCAGCAGCGGCGGCAGCAATGAGCAATGCTGGTACTGCTTCGTGCAGGGGCACCAGCGCCGCAACTGCAACGTGAGGGTACTGGATGAGAAGGCGGGCATTTTCCGGGCCAACATCCGCGTGCCGCCACCGCCGGGTAAGGGACAGCCTGGCGGGGGTGGAAGCGGGGGAAGCAAGGGGCCTGGAGGCGGGAAGGGGCGAGGCCGCGGAGGCAAGGGGGGCGGCAGCGGGAAGCCGTTCACTGGCCGCGGCACAGTGCTGGCCGTGCAGGATGGGGGGGAGGGGGCTGCCGAGGGTAGCAGTGACGATGACCCCAACTGCAACTGCGCCGACGCGTCCGGGGACATGTTTGGGGGCAGTAGCTGCAGCGTGGCCAACGACGGCACGCACCACTGGGGCGTGGGGCAGGCTCACGACAGTGGAAGCAGCAGCAGCACCGCCGGCTACAGCCACGCCCACGCGGGCGGCGGCAGTAGCAGTAGCAGCGTCAGCGCCGGGCTAGGTTGCGCCGGTGGCTGTGAGCGTGTCGGCTGCTGCGGCGTCAGCGGCGACAGCACGCTGCACCTCCCGAACAGCGGTGGCAGTAGCAGCGTTGTGCCTGGTAGAGCTGACGGCTGCTCGGCGGCGGGAGTCCGCATGCCATTGCTTCCCGGCTACAGCCGCACTGACGACGATGGTGACGGCAGTAGCAACAGCAGTAGCAGATCCGGTGGGAGTGCCGCATGCTGCTTCACGGGGTTCCCTGGTTTGGGATTCCGCAGGCTGTTCAAGTCCCGCTACAGCCGCGACAGTCGCGGCAGTAGCTGTAGTAGCAGTAGCAGCGCCGAGCCTGCGAGTGCCGGCGGCTGCGATGTGGCTGAGGACAGTAATGGAGGTGCCTGCTACAGCCACACACTGCCACCCAACACCAGCAGCAGCAGCAGCAGCAGCAGCAGCCGTAGCTGCCGCACTGGCTTCTGTGCCCCTACGGCGGACGGCGCCGGCGATGGCGCCGCAACCACCTATCAGCTGCTGGTGGACTCAGGGGCATTTCGACACATCACGGCGCACCGGCACCTGCTATCCAACTACACGCCGTCACGCGTGAAGATGGTACGGTGGGGAGATGGGCACATCGGAGCAGTGCAGGGGGAGGGGATGATGAGCATGCTGTCAGGCGGGCAGCTGCTACATGTTCACAACGTCCTGCATGTGCCTACGTCGGAGCTTTCGCTGCTGTCAGTTATTGCTCTCACAAGCAACGGCAGCAAGGTGGTGTTTGAGGGAGACGGCGTGCAGGTGGTCAGAGGGCGTCGCTTGCTACTGCAAGGGCGCAACCGCAATGGGCAGTACATCCTGTCCAACCTGCGCCTGTTATCTACTTCAACGGAGGTTCCCATTATGGCGCCGGCTACTGCCAGCACCGCTGAAAGCAGTGGCAGTAGCACCAGCAACGGCACCAGCACTGCCGCACCTGCGGGTGGCGGCGGTGGGAATGGGAGGTTCGCCGCACCTACGGGTGGCGGCGACAACAGTAGCGGTGCTGCCGCGCCTACGGGCGGCGGCGAAACCGACAGCAGTGCTGCAACGCAGGAGGTCGCCGGTAGTAGCAGCAGTAGCAGGAGTAGCAGTGGCCTCAGTGCACAGGTGCAGGCGGCGCTGCGACTTCACCGCCGGCTTGGCCATCTGGGCTTTAGCAGCATTAAACGGATGGTGAGCCAGGGAATGGTCACAGGGGCGGATGTAAGCCTCAGCGCAGTACGGGACGCCGCCGAGCTGGTGTGCAGCAAGTGCATGGAGGCTAAAGCGGCATCAGCAGCTTTTCCCCGCAGCAGCAGCGGCGCCACAACCGTGCCGCTGCAGCTCGCACACTCGGACGTGTGCGGCCCATTTCCTCACCAAGGGCGCGGTGGAGCGCAGTACTATATCACTCTGCTGGATGATGCCACTGGCTACGGCCTAGTGCGGATTCTGCAGCAAAGGGGGCAGGCATACACAGCGCTGCAGGAGATGGTGGCGGAGATGGAGTCGCTTTACCCCGGCGGCAGCAGGCTGCGCACGCTGCGCAGCGACAACGGCGGCGAGTACGTGTCTTTGCAGCTAGAACAGTGGCTTCGCTCGCGCGGCACGGTGCACCAGTACTCTGCACCATACACGCCGCAGCAAAACGGAGCAGCTGAGCGGGTCAACCGCACGCTGCAAGACCGCTGCCGTGCGCTGCTACTGGAGGCTGACCTGCCCAACGGTCTCTGGCCGGACGCAGTGTCTTACGCCGCCTATATCCGCAACCTGTCGCCGTCAGCGGGCCGGAACGTGACGCCGTACGAGGCGTTTACAGGCAAGAAGCCTGACGTCTCCAGCCTGCGGACTTTCGGCTGCCGCGTCTTTGTGATGGTGCCGGCGGAGCAACGCGACAAGCTTGGCGCGCGTGCTAACGTGGGCACCTACCTTGGACCAGAGCGCAACACGGCGGCATCACGTGTCAAGGTGGGCAACGGAATGGTGGTCAGCCGGGACCTCAAATGGGATGAGGCCATCCGGGGTCCGGCGTCTCGGCGGGCGGGAACGCAGTTCGGGGACGGCGTGGGAGACAGTAGCAGCAACGATGCTGCTCACGCTGCGGCAGCGCCAGCACCTGGGGTGCCAGCGCAACAGACCCAAATGGGCCCACCCCCCCACCCATCACCGCCCAGCCGGCCCGCCACCCGCAGCCAACACCCCAACCTCCTGCCGCCAATCAATCCTGTCACCGCTGCAGCATCTGCGGTGGCGGGGGGAGGAAGCAGCAGTAGCACCGCCACAGCTGCAGCAGCGGCAACAGAGTCAGATGATGAGGAGGTGCCGCCGCTAGCGCCTATGTCGGATGATGAGGATTACGAGCCGGCGGGCTGCAGCAGTGCTACAGCGGCAGTAGCAGAACCGTTTCCGGGTGAGCCGCAGAGCTACGAGCAGGCTCAGCGCGCGCGTGATGCAGACAAGTGGTTGGAGGCGATGCAGGAGGAGATGGCGTCGCAGCGCGAGAACGGCACCTGGGTGGTAGAGCCGCTGCCTCCGGGCACGCGTGTGCTCGCCAATCGGTGG
Organism: Chlamydomonas reinhardtii; assembly: GCF_000002595.2. Lineage (NCBI taxonomy): Eukaryota > Viridiplantae > Chlorophyta > Chlorophyceae > Chlamydomonadales > Chlamydomonadaceae > Chlamydomonas > Chlamydomonas reinhardtii. The sequence continues at coordinate 8,796,421 of NC_057005.1, read as the reverse complement.
GTTTTTAAGCTCAAGCCCGGCGATGAGACTCAGCCGCCGCGCTACAAGGCGCGCCTAGTGGCCAAGGGCTTCCAGCAGAGGGAGGGTATTGACTATGACGAGGTCTTTGCTCCCACCACGTGCTCAGTGTCCCTGCGGACGCTGCTGGCGCTGGCGGCGGAGCAAGGCCTGCTGCTGGAACAGCTAGATGTCAAGACTGCGTTCCTAAATGGACAGCTGGACGAGGAACTGTGGATGCAGCTGCCGCAGGGCTTCGAGGAGGAAACCGCCAGCAGTGGAAACGGCGGTGCTGGAGGAGATGGCACTGAGATGGCCAGCAATGGCAGCGGCGGCAGCAGCTGCAGTGCCCGAGCTGCACAGGAGTGTGCCGGTTGCAGCAAGAACAGCTCAACCAGCGTCAGCGGCAACGAAGGTGGTCGCGGCGGCGAGCCCATCATGGCCTGCCGCCTGCTTAAATCCATCTACGGCCTCAAGCAGGCGCCGCGCTGCTGGTACATCAAGCTCTGCGAGCAGATGGGCGGACTGGGATTCACGCCTTCTGCCGCGGACGCTGCGCTGTTTGTGCGGCATGACGCAGAGGGCCCCGTTTATGTGCTGGTGCATGTAGACGACATGCTCATTGCGGCCGGCAGCGCGCAGCAAATGGCGACCGTGAAGGCCGCCATCAACGGGTGCTTCAAGGTGCGGGAGCTGGGGGAGGCTCGTGTGTATCTAGGAATGCGCATAATCCGGCGGCCGGACGGCAAGGAGATCAAGCTGTCCCAGCGCGCGTACATCGAGGACCTGCTGCAGCGGCATGGCATGGTGGATGCCAAGCCGCGCAGCCTGCCGCTGCCGCCGGGCACGCGAGTGCTGGCGGCGGCGCTAAAGGACCTGGTGCTGTCGGACAGCAAGCAGTACAGCGCGCTAGTCGGAGAGATGAACTATCTGGCAACCAACACGCGGCCTGACATTGCGTTTGCCCTAAGCCTGCTACCTGTCGGGCACGCGTGAGATGGGGCTGTGCTTCAGGGGCGAGACAGCGGCTGCAGGCATTGCCAGTGGAATGGGAGGTGGTCGCGGCGGTGGCTCTGACGGCTGCAGCTTCGTCGGCTACTCAGATGCGGACTGGGCTGGCGACCCCGTAACGCGCCGCTCCACCACGGCCTTTGCGTTCCTGTGCAACCATGTGGCGATTGCCTGGTGCAGCAAGCGTCAGAAGACGGTGGCGGCGTCCACTGTGGAAGCGGAGTATCAGGCCGGTGCGGCCGCGGCGCGCGAGGCGCTGTGGCTGCGTAAGCTAGCTGCTGACCTGGACCTGGAGGAGGGAGCGATTCCGATCAACATTGACAACCAGGGCGCGCTCAGCGTGGCGCGCAACCCCGTCACGTCGTCGCATTCCAAGCACATCGACGTGCACCACCACCTACTGCGGGAGCGGGTGGCGCGTGGCGAAGTGGCAGTGCGATACTGCCCCACGGAGCTGATGGTGGCGGACATTCTAACCAAGGCACTGCCCGCCAACAAGTTCTGCTTCTGCCGCGCGGCGATGGGCGTGGCATAAAAGTAGTTGCATATTCACATCCCATGCCGAACAGAAGGGGCTGCATGCCTAGGTGATGAGGCTGTGCTATCTTTGCAGTTTGATAGCAAGTGTGGCTCCGGCAGTTCAGCCCGAGGGGGAGTGTTGGTATTCTAGGGTCAGGGGGAGCCTGACTGAGCTCTGTGCGGGTGCAGGGGAAGTGCAGCCACTAGGAGGGGTTGCGGGCATGAACCGCTGGAGCAGTGACTCAGAGGGGCAGCGCACCGGGACCGTGTCGGAGGCGCAATGCAGTGTGCCCCGGGCGCTAGGCCAAGTTGCGCAAGTCAGTTGCAGTAGCAGATACAACAAATTCTTCTGACATATGAGACACTGAACAGAACAGTCAAACACGCGACTGTGTAAAGTGTCACTTGCGAACCCTAGCTTGGCCGACCTGTCTCAGCAACACGCGGGAGTATGGATGCGGATGTTACAGAGGGAACAGTCCCAGCACCCGAAGACGCCGAGCCATCACATGCTATCAGGGCCCAACCCCGACTTTGCTGCATACCCTCCCGCGGGCAAAGTCCGTGTGACTCCGCGCACAGTGAGTCCTAGCCAAGCCTCAACCCGCCAGAGCCCCACCGCTGTGCCTCAACGCCACAAGCCTAGGCACAGGAGTGCCGGGAAACGTCTAGGCCGCAGGACACACGCACAGCGCACGCACTAACCAGGGCGCAAGCGTCCAGGTGCTAGAACGGTCGCCCACACGTGCATCCTGCCCACAAACAGAGCCACCAACCACGCACAACCTCTCACGGCGAGGGGGGCGGGGAATCAGCGTCATACGGCAAGCGCAATACCATGCCGTCACCAACAGCCCGAGATATGAAGGGATGCGCAAACGGGACAGTGTCCCAACCCTTTGGCCTGATACCCAAAGTCACAAACGTCTGGAGACGACCCCAGAAGTCAGCATGGCTGTGGTTGCTGGATTTGCGTTGCTGGGCCTGCGTAGCTGTTTCCTGTCCCGCCGCTGCGTGCTTAATGTGTACCCCGGCCCGTTCCCCTTTGCGTTCCTGTCACACCGCAGTTCAGCGACACGCATGCACCGCCGGGCCCGTCCGCCGCGCCACGCACCACTGCGCCCGCGGGAGGCGGAGTCCGCGGCGGTGGCGGCGGCGCGGAGACTGGAGTTCCGCGCGTGCATGTGCGTCGGCTGTTGCACGTAGCGGGTCTGCATGGCTGTGGTTGCTGGATTTGCGTTGCTGGGCCTGCGTGGCTGTTTGCTAGTCCCGCCGCTGCGTGCTTAATGTGTACCCCGGCCCGTTCCCCTTTGCGTTCCTGTCACACCGCAGTTCAGCGACACGCATGCACCGCCCGGCCCCGCCCGGTGACGTGCGCGATTTCAACCAAATACAAGTATGCGCCTCAAACCATTCACTGTCGACAGCATTGTTAATAAGCACATCGGCCTGCCATTCACGGTGATGCTTCTGTAAATTCATACTTCCGAACCACAAGAATGGTGAACATATTCACCGGTGGCCTCTCGCTGTTGCAGTTGGTGCAGCGAGTGATGTTTAACCCTTGTCACCCATTGCCGCGACGCATGTTCTATTCAATGCTTGCTGCTGCCCGCTGTTTTGCCGCTCCACACTATCTCGCTCTAGTCCCCTATCCAGGGCGATCCTGTAGACCGCTCCTGCCCACTCCTTATGGTTACTCGCTTACTGTTTCGGGCGCATCCTTTCTGGTAGTCCCAACGCCAGCCCGGCCGCCGTCGTCCAGCCCAGCCATCCCAATACAGCAGCCACCTTCCGTCAGCCAGCCATGGGCGCGACCGTCCACAGCGTTTACCGTCGGTTACGAGGCAACATGTGAATTCGCAACTTGCGCTACTGACTGCCTATTCTCGTGCCGCCTGCTGTAAGCTGTCACCAGCTAGACAGGATCATACTAGGTGCTTACCAGGAGAGAACTAGAGCTAGGAGGACTTGTGATGCTAGGCAACTAGGCGGAGAGTAAGGAACTATATGAGAAACCGAAGGATAGGTGGCGTATGTATACGCCGTGTAAGAATACTTGTAAGGCTCTGAAGGTGTAGCGTTGATAAACGCTGTGTGACTCGTGCATGGGACACTCCGCCGTGTGAAACCCACACGCGTGTCTGGCACCCTCTGGGTGTGTATTGGCATTCCCTCGTGCGTAACGGACATGTAGCGCACCCTACGCTTACATTCCCCCCCCTCAGAAGCGAACCGTCCTCGGGAGCCGTGACGCGTTGTAACCGGACACACTTGGTTACGTGCCAGTGGCGCGACGTTGGCGCTTAGCATTGCGCAGGTTCACCCGTTCGAGGTAGTCGTTGATGCAGTGCTCAACAAGCTCATCCTCGCAAAGGACTGTGGAGGGTTCCCAAGAATTGTGCTCAGCGCCGAAGCCAAGCCATTTCACGAGGTACTCGCGAACCGATTTGGAGCGACTTCCGCCCAGTTTGCGGTCGCGGTGTCCAATAATGTCTTCAACCTCCCAATATGCATTGCCGTCATCATCAAATAACTTCGGGGCTTGCGGGGGTTGGTACTGGCCGTCACTGGTGTACGGTTTCAGCAGCGACACGTGGAAAACCGGATGAATGCGGTACCCTTCGGGCAACGATAGCTTATAAGCTACCGGGCCAACTTTCTCAAGGACCGTAAAGGGTCCAATAAATTTGGGCATAAGCTTTTTAGTACCGCCGGTTGGAGCCTTCAAGGCGAGATTCTTTGTGCTCAGCAAAACGAGAGATCCCACGGCGAATGTGGAGTCCTGGCGTCGGGCGTCAGCAGCCTGCTTTTGCCGTGCCTGGGCACTGGTGAGACAGGCAATTGCTCTCTTCAGGCGTTCGCCCATGTGCTTAACCAAGGACGATGCCATGGGTACGGAAAAGGTATGCTTGGGTGGTAAACCCAAGTTGCCGGGAGTACGCGGTTGGTACGGCGTGTAGAGTTCGAAGGGGTTTTCCCCAGTTGATTTGCTGCGCGCATTGTTGATAGCGAACTCAATCATTGGCAGGCATTCATCCCAGTCGTCTTGCCTGGGGCCTACGTAGTGCCGTAGCGTCTCCTCAAGTAAGCGGTTCATGCGTTCCGTTTGGCCATCAGTTTGTGGGTGGAAGGCTGTAGACAGCCGCACCTTTGTGCGCAAGAGCTTGTGCACTTCAGGCCAGAATTTACCCGCGAATTGTGGTCCGCGGTCGGAAATCACTTCATCCGCTAATCCGTGGTGGCGGAAAATGTTTTGCAAATAGAGCCATGCCGCCTCCTCTGCATCTATCTCGTTTGTCGTGGGCGCAAAATGCACCATCTTTGTAAGACGGTCCACGAAAACCATGATAGCAGTGTGTCCGGAGGTGGTTTCGGGAAGCTGGGTGATCAAATCCAGTGTGACGCTTCCCCAGGGCCGTTTGGCGATGGGTAGTGGCTGAAGCAAACCGCGCGGCTTTGCGGTTGAGGCTTTGTTACGTTGGCAGTCTGGGCAGGCGGCGGCGTATCTCGTACAGTCTGCGCCCAGACCTTCCCAGACCTTCCCGCCTTATAGCCTCGTATAGACGTTCGTGCCCTGGATGCCCGCTGGAACCACCGTCGTGGTATTCAGCCAAGAGACTGCGCCGTAACGTGTCAACGGCGGGGACCATCACCTGTCCCCCCTGGTAGTACAGGTCGCCGACTTTTTTCAGCTTTGCTACCCAGTTCCGATTCCGGAACTTCGGATCGGATGCATACCCATCTGCAAGTTGCTTGCGGATGTCTGCGGGGATGGTTGTGCCCGCAGGTGGAGGTGCATTGCGGGTCCGTTGCCCGCGCGTGATTGCTTGCACGTGTGGATCTAGGACGAGATCGGGGTGCTGCGCCCGAAACTGCAGTACCAACATTGCTAGTTGGGCGCGTGGCACTTCTGGAACCACATCTTCATAGATGCGGCTTAGAGGGTCCGCAACATTGATGCGGCCTGGTTGGTAGGACCACTTAACGTTTTTGTCCTGCAGGAATTCTATCCACCGAGCCTGACGGCGTGAGAGCAGTCCGTTGGCCTTCATAGAGTCCAGGTAAGTCAAGGGTTGGTGATCGGTGACCACGGTTACATCTGGCGCGCCCTCGAGATAGCAGCGCCACTCTTGTAAAGCGTGAATCACCCCCAGGGCTTCCTGGTCGGTGGTGGTGTAGTTCTTCTCAGCTGGTGTAAACCGGTGGCTGAGGTACGCAATGGCATTGCCGTTTTGCAGCAGAACTGCACCTGTTCCGTAGATTGATGCGTCCGTTTTCACCTCGAAGGGTTCGGAGGTGTTGGGTAGTGCAAGCACAGGCGCGGTGATCAGCGCACGTTTCACACCCTCGAATGCCCGCTGGCAGGCGTCACACCAAAGCCAGGGTGACTTCTCGCTAGTCAGGGCTGTGAGCGGTGCTACAAGGGAGGAATACCCCTGTATGAATTTCCGGAAGTAATTGGCTAGGCCCAAGAACGACCGAACTTGCTTGCGGTTTTGCGGCACGGCCCATTCGGCGACCGAACGTACTTTGTCGGGGTCGACTTTGAGACCGTCGCGGCCCACAATGTGGCCTAAGAATTTGAGTTCAGGTTTGTTGAACTCGCACTTCGCAAGCTTGGCACGCAAGTTATGCGTTTGTAGCACTTGGAAGACTTCTTCCAAGTGTCGCAAGTGTTCCTCTGCTGTTTTTGAGAAAATCATAACGTCATCGAGGTACACAAGGACCGATTTGCCCAATTGTTTAGCAAAATAACCATTCATCGTAGCCTGGAAAGTTGCGGGTGCGTTCGTCAAGCCGAAGCATAGCACCTTGAAAGCGAATTGTCCCTCTGGTGTTATGAATGCAGTTTTGGGGATGTCTGCTTTGGAAATACGCAACTGGTGGTAACCGGACTCCAAATCGATGGAAGAGAACACAGTGGCGCCGGCCAACTGGTCGAAGATTTCTTGAATGTTAGGCATGGGATAACGCCGCTTCTGCGTTATTTTGTTTAGCGCTCGGTAGTCGAGCACCATGCGTAACTTGTGTCCGGTTGGGGACTCCGGGTCTTTCTTCTTCACGAAGATTACCGGCGCTCCAAATGGGGAGCTAGATGGCTCGATGAATTTCTTAGCAAGCAGGTCAGCGATCTGCCGCTTGCATTCCGCTTTCTCGTCCGGGGACAGGCGGTAAGAGCGTTTTGCCGGGGGCACGGCGTCCGGTATGAGCGGGATGGTGTGCTCAACGGGGTCCGTGCTATCCCGTATGCCATCCACTTTCTGGAAAATGGGGCTGTATTTGTCGAGCAATGCTGAAAGCTGTGGCGTAGGAATGAGCCCGGATGTGGGCGTTGGGGAGGGCAAGTCAGGGGTTACTGCTGCCACGGAGGGGCCGCTGGGGGCGCCCTCTTCGCCTTCGGGTCGCACGAGCATTAGGAATGCCTCGGCGCCGCGTTTCATTGCTTTCCATGCTTGACGCGGGGACATTTCGTCCATACCGCACTGGGACACATGTACTGCTAGTACGAGGTTCATGAGGCGTTGTGCTTGAGAGCTACGCGGCTTGACGTAAATGCGTCTCCCCCCCCTCAGAACCGAGAGTGTGTCTGTGTCGTAACAGAGCCTGCCACCACGGCGTTTCATCCAGTCTGCGCTCAGCAGCACGTCGGCTGATGCGTGACCTCTCTGCATAACGAGTAGGGTTACCGTGTCGCTGATGCAGCCCATTCGGATGGGGAAGCGCACTGTGCCGACTATGGCCTGGGAGCCACTGTCTGCCAGGCGCACGGAAGCCGTGTTTGATGGCATGAGGCGTAGGCCCAGCTTCTGCACTGTTGCTAGTGACGTGAAGCCATCTTCGGGGCCGTTTGTGGCTGCACCGCTGTCGGGGAGCACCACTAGGCGTCGTCCGTGCGTGTGTGCATCGAACGTGAGCTCGCGGCTGTTGAGGTCTCCTCCTAGGGAGCCAAGCGACGCGGTCTTTGCGCGCGGATCGTACCAGAATTGAACGGGACACAGGGTGGGAGGCATGGGGAGCCGGCCCTGCTGGCCTGTGCCGTTGCGTGACACGAACAGGGGCGAGCCCTTTGGAAGTTCGTGCACTAGCTTGTACCCAAGCTGAGAGAAGTACTGCTTCAAATGATGCGACTTCGGTACGACAAACACTGCGCAGGTGTTGTTTGGGTTGCTGCTCTTGCAGCGCTGGTAGTGCTGCTGGAACTGTCTCACATCTGTTGGTGAGGCGCAGCACCAGAGGGCTTCGCCGGCTACGTCTGTTTTGCAGAACTCATCCGGCGTGGCGTAGCGGGCACAGAGAGAATTGGTACCGTTGGGGTTGCATGACGCGTCCATCGAGAACGCAACACCAGTTATCTCTTGCAGGAGGCGAAATACGGCCGGATCTACCATCCTGTCCGGTCCGCACCAAATGTACACAGGCTTCTCGTCAATCTGGCTAGCAGTTCCGACTACTGCTTTTGCAATACGAGCAACTGTTGTTGTACTAGCCTGTTTCGCCTGCGTTGTGGGGCCGTAGTCACCCACCGAACGCGCTTGTGGCAAGAGACCCAACGTACGCGGCGCCATCTGAACGGCTATTGCCATGGCCGCCGCCGGCGTAAACTCTCCTATCGCCGCAACATCTCTCTCAACTGACTCGGTATCTACCAAAGTCGTGCCCTCAACCCGCTCGCCGGCACTCTACATTCCTAGGATGGAGCGCACGTTAGGGTTCAGCCCGGCCTGCATATTGTCAGCCTCGCGCTGGGCGTGGAGATACGCCAGCATGGCTTCACGGTCCGCGGCAGTGAGGTTGCCGCGCCCGCGGCCACCGCCTCCGCCGCGGCCGTGCTGGTGTCCGCCGCGGCCGTGGCCGCCACCGTGGCCACCCCGGTCGTGGCCACCGCCTCCACGGCCGTAGCCGCCGCCGCCGCCGCCGCGGCCGTAGCCACCGTGACCACCACCGGCGTGGCCACCGCCGCCGCCGCGGCCACCACCGGCGTGGCCACCAGCGCCGTGGCCACCGCCGCCGTGGCGGCCGCCACCGCCGGCGCGGCCACCATTTCCGTGGTTGCGCGCGCGCCCGCCCTTCTTGATACCGCCACGTGCGGGGAGGGAAGGGGAACGGGAGGCAGGCGTGTCAGCGGCAGCGACTGATGGCTGGGTTTTGCCGTTGGCAAAGTTGGTGGCAGTGGTCATTTCGAGGATATGGTTCATGAGCTCGTACACGTTATCCCACGGCACGGTTGAGCCGGGTTTGAATGCGTACTTGGCTTGCAGGCCCTTTTGGAGGCCGGCGCGGAAATGAGCCACGCGGTCGTTCATATGCATGTCTGGAATGTCTTGCATAATGAGGCGGAATTGTGTGATGTAAGCGGACACCGTGCCTGTCTGCGTCACTTCGTGATTGTGCAAGCGCTGTCGTGCAGCGTTGGCAGTGTGCAGGTGCAGGTTGTCCCATTGCATCAGGAAATCATGGCGTAATTCGTCAACCGTGGGCTGGCGGTTGTGCTCGCGCTCCCACGCGCGGAACCACGTCAGTCCCCACTGCTGTGCCTGACCTCCCAAGTACATCAGGAAGCTCGCCACTGGATCGATCCCTCGGCGTGAGAGAATCATCACTAGCACGTCGAACCATGTGGCGATGTTTGTGATAGTCCCCTTCAGCACACCCGTGAATGCGTGGATGACGACACGAGGTTCATCACGGTGGTCGTGACGGTCGCGATAGTGCGGTGCCGGTGCCGGTGCGGGGGCGGGATCAGGCGCGGTGTGCGTCTGTCCCTGTGCGTGCAGCTGCATGCGCATGGGAGACGTGACCGGGGACATCTGGGCCGTGGAGCCGGGCGGTGTGCCGTCAGTGGCGCCCGCCAGGGCGGGTGCCCCCACGCCTAGCGTCCCCCCCGCACTGGTGGGCAGTGGCGCAGCCGTGCCCACCGTGTCTACACCATTGCTACCGATTGCCCCAGCCTCATCGACAAAACGTACCCGGCGCGGCTGGACCTCCTGGAAGCCCAGGTCGTCGCCGTTGGCGATGCGGACGACTGGCGGGTCCTGGGCCCACGCGCCGCCCTTGCCCTTCATGAGCAGGTCGATGTGGGGCTCGTAGTGGACGCCCATGTCGTCCATGTGGCGCTTCAGGAACGCCATGAGGACTGGCGCGGCCACATCGCGGCTGAGGTCCATGGCGCTGGCGCCGATGTCGCTGCTGCAGAATGAGTTGATGTGCGTGTTCAGTGCGTCGAGGCGCAGCGGCTGGCCAGCGTGGTGGCGCGGTTGCGGCTCGGCGCGTTGGCGCGTGGCGGGCCGCGGCTCGTCGACGGCGGGACGCGAGTGGTGCACCTCGCCTTCCTCGCGGTCCTGGCTGATGGACATGGCCTGAGCGCCGTGCGCGGAGGCTGCCGGCATCGCCGTCTGATGCTGCACCGTCTGCTGTGGCACGACGTGTGCGTGGTGCTGCTGAAGCTCCTGCCGGTCCGCATGGGGGATGGGCAGGGCGCCGGGCGCGGCGTGGATGCCGCCCAGCAGGCGGCCGGGTCGGCCGGCTGCTGGTGCTGGGCCAGCGGGGGCTGAGGCTGCGGGCCGAGGAGGGGCGTCGGCCGCGGCGGCGGCCGTGGTGCCATTCTCCTGGGCTTCCCGCAGGCGCCGGGCTTCCTCGGCGAGGCGCGTCTGGGCGGCGATGGCCGTGGCGCGGTCGCGCTCTTGCTGCCTCTGCACGCGCGCGAGTTCTGCGCGGGCGGCGTCGCGCTCCTGGCGGAGACGCTCTGGATCTGCCTCTGCATCCTGGCCGTCGCTGCCGGCGCTGTGCGCGGGGCTGCTAGCTGCGGTATGGTACCGTGTGCCGCCAGCCGGGTTAGCAGCCAGGCTGGCGTTGATCACGCGCGGCGGCTGCAGCTGGGGCTGCAATTCTGCATGGGGAGGTGGTAGGGGCGGCAGCAGATTGTCAGCGCTTGGCGCGTCATTGCCGAAGCCCGTGGGCTGTGGCGGGTCTGTTGCTAATGCGGCCGCAGCGTCGACAGTGGCTGTCGCTGCGGTGCCTGTGCCTGTGAGGGCTAGTGCGCCACCAATCCCCGTGCGGGCAGGGCCCGTGTATGCGGCGCCCGTGCCCTCGGCCGTGCCCACCCGTGCCCCAGGCTCACCGTCAGCATCGGCCGGCATGTCGTCACGTTGTGTGGTTGCCGCCATGAAGTTCTGGCGCTCGGCGTTTAGCCGGTGGAGGAGAGCCTGAGCGGCAAGGGCATCGGGAGGCAGGTCAAAGTCGTGAGAGCTAGCAAGGTAGCGTAGCACTCTCGCGTTGCCATCCTCAAGGATGTCAGGTATGGGAAGTTCGTAGACTTCGTAGTACTTGCGCAAACACATGCGCCATCCGGCAAGCACACCCGGTGGAACTGGGTCTGCCATTGTGGCGTGCTGCTGGCTATATGCTATTTGATCAAGCCAAAAGGCAATATATGCGTGCCAACGATCGGTACCAAGCGTCTAGGCGAGGCTTATCCGTATCGGGCCGCCAATGCAGGGCCAATAGAGGTGCGCTCAAAGCGACCAGGCCACTTATGGATGCGGATGTTACAGAGGGGACAGTCCCAGCTCCCGAAGACGCCGAGCCATCACATGCTATCAGGGCCCAACCCCGACTTTGCTGCAAACCCTCCCGCGGGCAAAGTCCGTGTGACTCCGCGCACAGTGAGTCCTAGCCAAGCCTCAACCCGCCAGAGCCCCACCGCTGTGCCTCAACGCCACAAGCCTAGGCACAGGAGTGCCGGGAAACGTCTAGGCCGCAGGACACACGCACAGCGCACGCACTAACCAGGGCGCAAGCGTCCAGGTACTAGAACGGTCGCCCACACGTGCATCCTGCCCACACACAGAGCCACCAACCACGCACAACCTCTCACGGCGAGGGGGGCGGGGAATCAGCGTCATACGGCAAGCGCAAAACCATGCCGTCACCAACAGCCCGAGATATGAAGGGATGCGCAAACGGCACAGCGTCCCAACCCTTTGGCCTGATACCCAAAGTCACAAACGTCTGGAGACGACCCCAGAAGTCAGCTACGACGGCCACTTATGGCTTCTGAGAGCCTTTGAAGACCGCCCGAAGGTCGGTTGCCTTTGGCGCCGGGCCCTGGCCTGGCGGCCGGGCCGGCTTTTGGTATTAGAGTCGGCCTGCTCGGGCTCGCTCGCTAGTAGCTAATTCCTAGTCCTGGAACTCGATACCACTTGTAAGCTGTCACAAAACGCATCCCAGGATGACAGGATCGCTTACATTCCCCCCCTTAGAAGGGTGCGTCCTCGAACCCATTTTTGCTGGCGGTGGTCAGCGGGTTAAGCACTCAGCGCGTACAAGGGCTTGCCATTGTTTAAGCTTGGTGCGTGACTGTGAGATAAGCGCGCTTGGCGCGGATCGACCTTGCGACTTCGGAGGCCGTATCGCACGTATGCGCTATTCGGTCTCGATACCACTTGTAAGCTGTCAGACAGGATCATACTAGGTGCTTACCAGGAGAGAACTAGAGCTAGGAGGACTTGTGATGCTAGGCAACTAGGCGGAGAGTAAGGAACTATATGAGAAACCGAAGGATAGGTGGCGTATGTATACGCCGTGTAAGAATACTTGTAAGGCTCTGAAGGTGTAGCGTTGATAAACGCTGTGTGACTCGTGCATGGGACACTCCGCCGTGTGAAACCCACACGCGTGTCTGGCACCCTCTGGGTGTGTATTGGCATTCCCTCGTGCGTAACGGACATGTAGCGCACCCTACGCTTACACCTGCAAGCCCACTCCGCCTTCCGCTCTGGTCTATGTACGCATTAGCTAGTTCCGCAACACTAGTCAATGGGGCGATTATCCCTGTGCTATTGACGTGCTTGAAAAACACAACACGCACAAGCGAACATGACGTTGTAGAGCCGAGGCCATGAGCTAGCACAAGCAAAGAGAAAAGCGTGAGCAGCGACCGCAACTGCTACGTTACCTTTGACGAGATAACCGCGCGCCAAGCTGCGCCACTCCGGCGTCCTAAAGCCTGTGACTCTCAGCTGGTGTATACGGCTGTCGGAGGCTGGGCTGGCGTAGACTGGCCGCAGACTACCAAGTGAAGGCTGCGATGCGTTGTGATAACGCGAACCCCACCTGGAACGCAGCCAGGCATCCGCGGTGAGCCAGGAGTAGTACGTACATGCGAGGACAAGAGGAAAGAGAACGGCAGAAAGGAGGGTGCGGCATGGCGGTTCTCAAAACGTCGACGCCGGCGCAGAAAACAAACCAGCAGGGTGGCTGCCTAGCTGCGGCCGTGCTGACGCGAAGGCTGACTGTCTGCTGTAAAATAGTGAGCCGAGACGGGTATGAAAGGCTGGTGCTGGCCAGGCGAGTTGGGCATGAGGCGCCGCTGCATGGGGACATGATGCGCTGTAGGCCATGAGGGTGGTAGGGATGTCTGGGCGAGCCATCCAGGGCTGTCCAGGGCATCGGGGTCGGAGATGCATCCAGCCGGCGCGGGCATCCAGCATAGCCCGGCCACATAACCTGCCTACCTGCGGGCGGACCGACCGGGGTATGCGATAGTGCCCGCCCGGCCATCCCACAGTTCCGGGCCGACCCGACCAGCCATCAATGGTGGATATCCACGCATTGGCGAACTGGCTGGCCCCCTCCAGCTATTCAGTGAAGCACAGGAAGGCTTCCGTGCCTACTGCAACACCGAAAGGCAGGTCCTAAATTTAGTACATGCCCTTGAGGATGCCGCACTGTTTGGAAAAGATGTCTATGCGGTATACGTGGACTATAGCTCCGCGTTTAACACAATCGACCAGGACCGATTACTACAAATTATGTTTGACCTTGGGCTGCCAACGGACCTGATCCGCGCAGTCCGCAACCTATATGCACATGCGACCACCCGCATCCGCACCGAACACGGAAGCACATCCGCCATTCCTATAGAGCGAGGCACCGTGCAAGTAAGGGGATACACTCTCACCTGTGCTCTTTATTCTGTTCATGGAACCTCTTGTCCGCTGGCTCCATGCGGGCGGACGGGGCTACCACTACGGCTGCCTGACCCCCAGCGAAAACCTGCAATACCATTGCAGTGCCGCCGCGTACGCAGACGACCTGGCGGCGCTCACCAACTCGCTCGACGACCTGCAGGTTCAATGTGACAAAATCGCATCTTACGCCGAGTGGGCGAGCCTGCGTGTCAATCACACCAAGTGTGCCACCACCGCCATCTGGCACGACAAATCTCGCTCGGACCCCAACCTTGACGGGCCCACAGGAAAAGCTACCCTCGCCACCATGCGCCGCAACATGACCAACACAATTAAGATTGGCACGACCCCTGTCCCGTACTTCCCCCCGACCCAGCCGTACAAGTACCTGGGAGTGCAGCTCACGTTCTCGCTGGACTGGTCGGCACATGTCGCAAGAGTCACCGAGATTGTGAAGGACAAGGGCACAGCCATTGCCACATCCCTGGCGACACTGGCACAACGCCTGCGCATGATACAACAGTGCGTGCACACCACAGTTGCATATGGATTCGCAGCAATGCCCTTCACAAAACATGACATAACAACGCTCAACACTACTACCCTGGCTGGTTTTGCAAAACGCTGCTACGGACTCCCCCGCAGCTTCCCCACCCGGACCTCCCTCCTGCCCGCCGACGAATACGGCTTGGGCCTGGGCTCCCTCCTGCCGCAATACGCGCGTGTGGCCCAGCGGGCCCTGGTCCTTGCCCTAAATGACTCGGGCCGTCTTGGGATAGTAACCCGAGCCCTTCTGCCGCGCCAGGCAAGCATAGCTGGCCCCACACAGGCCCACCTTCTCCCAGCCCATAGGTCACACCACCTTACGACGCTGAAACAGATGACCCTGGCAAAAGAGTACGGTGTCACACTGTACCAAAATGGGTCTGCCTTTACTGCGCCTACCTGGTCCATTGCCGCTGCCCTTGAGGCAGAAGCTGAGGCCCGGGGCGTCGAACCTCTCCCCATTGAATAAGTCCTCCCTCTTGCGGACCTGAGGCTCGAACTGAGCCACCTGGTGGACCGCAACACAGGCAAACACCTGATTACTAGCTTGGACCTCGAGAAGCACATGGGAGCGAGCCGGGTCCGACACAAGCACAAGGTAGCCCTGAACAGGCTTAGCCTTGCTCTCAGTATGGCTGCACGTGCAGGGGAAAACGCCCCAGCCCACGGCAGCCCTGCCCCCCTGACCACCGCACAGCGTGCACTGCCTGACGTGGCCGCAATCGTGGCCTTAGCCATGAGGGCGGACCCCCTCCCTCTCGGAATGGCCAACCCCCTCGACCGGTACCTGCAGCCCCTCCCGGAGGCGCCCCCCGCCCAAGCAAACACCACGCAAGCCCCCGCCGACCTAGCCCCCCACTCCACAGCAGGGGCGGCCCAGGCCCATCCCGGCGCACAAGGTGCTGCTGCACCGGAAGTCCCCGCTGATGGGGCAACGCAACCCTCCCTACGGCCACCGGCCAGAGCCCGCAAGCCGGCTACAACACGCCAGCCACCACAGAACCAAACACGCGCACGGCGCGTTACAAAACATGCAGCGCAACGCGCACGCATTGCAGAAACTACACGCACTACCCCTGAGGACCTACTCACCGGGGACCGCGCCGCCATCAACCATGCCCTGCGGCTCACCAACGGCGATGAGAGCCTGCCGGTGGGCACGCGGGGGTACGAAACGGCATGCTCGGTATTCCAAGCGCTCGCCAAAGACATGACAGGACACATGCGGATCGGCCACCTACACCCCCAAGACCCACCATCCCTTGCACATGCTGTCGAACCACGCCAACAGCGCCGTGGGCTACCACCCGCCCTCACAACCCGCCTCACGGCTAATGCTGCCAACCCCGAACCCAACGCCATAAGCGAGTACCTGAACAACACAGGATTGCCTATGGAAACCAACCAGGCGGCCGCGCACAACGACCCCATGGACGTCGACAGCGCAGCGCCGCCCCTGACCGCCCCGGCAGTGCAAGCTGCGGGAGGTCACGGGGCCCGTCCCAGCTGGCGACTGGCCCGCGCCAGGATCACACACGATCTAGTCCCACGGCCCACCGACAACCGCACTAACGGTGACACTCAACTCACCTACGACCTGGACAATGACGGACAGGAACTGGCACAGGTCCTGCACAGCGAAAATATACAAACTGTCACGGACAAAGAACTGACACGGAAGCGCAAGGCCAGAGCGGACACCTCTGGGACACGTGAGAAATACTGGATGGTGCAGTGGAAGCCGTCCATTTGCCCTGTCGGCATTGTCTCTGCTTTTGTTCGCATGGGCTACTCAACTATCCAGAACGCCAGGTGCTACAAGCACCCACTTGCGGCACGCCCAGACCCAAATCCTGCACAGACCGTGGCTGAGCCTCCGGCTGAAACCCAAGCCCACGCAATCGCACCTGAAGAGCCTGCCCAAGCTGCAGAGCCGGCAGCACCGCAGCCCACTGGGGCCCCCCTATTCTCGTCCTGGACGACCAAACTCCTGCGACATGTCACGTGGGCGCCGAGCACGGACCGTGAACGGGACCTTAAACACAGTCCACAATGGGAGGAGCTACTGGAGGAGTGCAAAACCCGGCTAGCAAACGGTACCAACCAAGTCCCGCGGCCCCGAACAGTGCGCCCCGCACCTGATCGGAACCTTACCGCCAGACAGCGCCAAGGCCGCCACGACGCCGAGCCCCTCGATACCGCATCCCGCGCGCGTGACATCCGCACGACCACCACCATCACCACAAGCCCGTGCAACCCCTACAAGGACATCGTGGCCCCCGGAGCATACACAATTACCACCACTGGTGGCACCCGCCGTGACCCAGCTGAGGCGCACATCCATGAACCCAGTGGCCGCTGGCTGGGCACCATCACCTACCCCCGCCTCCTTACCCTGTGGGAGCGCTTCAGGCACACCAGCAACCAGCGGCCCAACGCCTTCGAGGAAGCGGTCGCTGCCCTCATCATGCGCTACCGCTATGACCCGGCGCAGCAGGACCGCAAGGCCATGCCAATGCACCAGGTGTCGCTGCCGGCAGGCACAGTAGCTGCCATCGTCCAATGCCTGCGGGTCACACAAGCAGTACACATTCGGGAAATGTTTGCGTCCCCACTAAACTCCTCCACTGCAGCCCACGAATACTGGACACGAGACCCTGCTGATGGGGCCTTTGGCGCACTGCACGATGCCTACCAGACCGCATGGACCGGCTTGCAATATGCCCACCCCCCCTCTACCCCCCACGATGCACGGAAGGCGCTCATGTGGGCCCTCGCATGCGCCGAGGCCATGCGTGACTCACAGGAACCAACCCTTACTGTATTGACGCTTCCCAAAGCGGCCACTTTCCCCCACACGCAGTGGCTTCAACACCCACTTTGCCACGAGCTGGCCAACTGGTCCGCGGGCACCGCGGGCCTTGACACAGGACTTGGCACCAACACCCAGGCTGAACGCCAGAAGGGGCTCCGACTGGTCATTGTTGGGAACCCCGCCGGACTCCAGTGCTTTGCCCCCCGCCTGAAACGGCTCGTGGACACACTGAAACGGGGGGCGAACGCACCCACGCACATCAGCGACCCCCGCACGTGGACACACACGGCTCCGGCCCCAACCTGCCCGGCTCTCCCAACCTCACTTCTGAAGCAAGCCAAATACCAGCACGCCAACCCAAAGACGATACACGCCATGGCTGACGAAGCACGACGCTTTCCTAACGCGCGATTCCAGACCCACCATGCTCTGGCCCACGACGTGAATGGCACTGTCTGGACAGATGGTTCGGTAAGCAAAATCAAAACTAACAATGGCAAAGAAGTCCAGGTTGCCGGCGCCTGCGCCTGGTTCAGCGATTCTCGCGTTGTCTACGTGAATCCAAATGGCGCTGGGTGCACAAACACTATTACGAGAGCTGAACTGGCAGCAATTCGTGCTGCGCTCGCAGAATTTGGTGGCGAGGGTGAAGAATTTGCAAATAAGAAGCTCACTATTGCATCAGATTCTATTGCAAGCTTGTACCTAATCAAACGAGCTATTAACGAGCCTCGGCGACTGCATCTGAGTAAACATCGGGACCTCCTGGATTCAGTCGTGGCATTGCTCCATGCACGCCACGCCCGGGGCGCACCCACCGCTCTGATTAAAGTGATCTCGCACACCGGGCTACACGGCAACGAGGAAGCCGATAAAGGGGCGGCTGCCGTCGCCACCCAGGAAACAAGGGGTGTCAGCTTTGTACAGCTGGAAAATGGGCTGAGCCCCCGTACGCTTGGGAGCTAATAGGTGTGTAACGCCCCGTCAGAGCCTCCATGCCGCTACGACGCGCAGGCGCATCGGCTAGGGACACTCGGGTTGGGGGCGTGCGGGATTTCCCGCGCCACGCATGCGTGCCTTGCCACGTTCCCAAACACCCCAAGCATTTCTTTCGCCTCCTGCCATACTCAACACCTCCCCGGCGCCCCACGCTCAAAGGGCTAGGCGCGGGGCGGGGGCGACCTCGGGGCTTCTCGGCATTCTGGCGCGTCGGCAGGCATGGCTCGGCAAGTTCGCTCAAAACTTTCGATATACTTCCCCGCTTTGCTTGCCGCCAACATAGTTTGCCTTAGAGACTGCATATCAGCGGGCACCGGATGCTTTCCTCGCGACCTCGCGAAAGTCAATTGTCCATGGACCGCGAAGGCACTTCTCGCTCCGCCCGAAGTTTCCCTGCCACCTATTTACATGCAATAGGCATTAACAAATATTAATACGTAGCATTCGCGGTTTGCGCCAGTATGCTATGTTTTGCCGACGCACGCAGCCACGCAGCCACGCAGCCACGCAGCCACGGACAGGGGTGTTCCTGGGGGGCTTCGCCCCCCCCCCTGGAACGCTTCGCTGGGGGGGCTCAGCCCAAAAAACTAAAAGTACGTGCATAATGCTCTCCTAAAGCTCTGTAATTTTGAGCATGGGGTAAGAATCTGATCTTTCTACCCCCCCCCTGGATACGCCAACAAAACCCTGTACACTGAGAAATGGGCCGAGGCAGCACCCAGCCTTGACCCACGCGCCAGTAATGCGTACATGACGAATTCGGACGCCAGCCACGGCCTACGCCGGTTCAGTGCTCGTATCTTCCATCTACACTGTAGAAATCTGCCCAAAATCCGCCGAAGGCGGAGAAAAATTTTTGGGTTTGCAGTGTAGACGGTTTTGGCCGGTTTTGGCGCAAAAATGGGGGAACCGTAGACGTTTTGGGGGGCTTGGGGGCTTAAGTGTAGATGCCGCGGTCAGGGTCATCTACGCATGTGTAGATGCCGGGTGCCTGAGGGCATCTACAAGATACGAGCACTGCGCCGGTTCATACAGAATGCTCGTCAGGGAGGCCTCATCTGCCCGGCCCGGCTGGCTTTGTTTAAACTACGAGACAGCGAGAAATGTGGTCTCTGTGCCCACACCCAGCGCAGCCGCGGATCCGACCCAGAGCGTGGCACCGCAGGTCACCTTGCCGGCCACTGCGCGCACCCCCAACTCGTTGGCGCTAGGATAGCCAAACACAACACTGCAGTGCGGACGATTGCCGAATGCCTACACCATGGTCACAACGGTGGTGGCTACATGATAATGGATGCCACCTCCCGAGCTGAACTGCCTGAGTACTGTGCGGGCATGCGGCCGCCGTCCTGGCTCTGCCCGCAAGTGCCCGCTGCAGACCTCAACAGGATGCGGCCTGACATTCTGTTTATCTCGAACCTTCCCCGGTCTGAAGCAGAACACTTCATGACATCCCCACCAGCCAACAAAGGGGCCTACCCAGTGTACATCCTTGAAGTTGGATACACCTCTGACCTGCACCACAGCGAGAAGCTCATTCAAAAACAAGCACAGCACGCCGCCCTTGCCACTGCCATGCGAGCTGCAGGGTGGACTGTGCACTAGGATGCTAAACCCGTTATTACACTGGGCCACGGTGGCACTGTCCCCCGTACCCTTGAAACTCTCCTCAAAGACCTGGGAGCCAAACCGCAGGCAGCCAAGGCCTGCTGCACACGTCTCCACATGCATAGCGTCACCACACTCCGGGGCACCGCAAACCTGTACTACCGGCTAGAGCGAGAGATGGGCATTGCCAACACCCGATGCCGCCCGGGAGGGCGCACCCAGGGGACCGCCGATGGCGGCCCCCGCGCAGGGGAGCCGGGATAGGGAAATCAAGTTTTCTGATGGTGGGGTGAGCTTGTCTCACTCCTCCTTAAGACACGCGGGCACCTGTGCCCTGCGTAGATATTATTATTATTATTATTCCACCTATATCATAAGAAGAATAATAATAGAAACCGGACTTAGTCGCGCGGGCGATCCTCCGAGGGTGTGGGGGAGGGCCGGGGCCCCGGGCGTGAGGGACCCAGCTTTGTTGCGAGGAGCGTCGCGCGCAGGGGAGGGGGGTACGCAACTCGGCCTGGATCCAGCCCAGGCTGCATGGGACCCGGCCAAAAGGTGTTCGGACCCCCCAGCGCCTGCTCCTGAGACTTTATTATTGTAACCTGGACAAATGTGTAGTCATATGAACCGACAGGTGTCGCTAGGAATGGGGCGCAGGCCCCCCTGTAACATTTCGAGTGTTGGGAGCCATCTTCGGCCGTTTTGGACCACCGACCGATCTATATAGCATGGACTAGTGGAATGGGCTCGAAAGCTAGTCGCCAGGCGATACGCCGCGCACTGGAGCTGCTGTGGGCCCTCAAAGCAACGGCAAGTCGGGGGTAATGGGCCCTTTGCGGGCTCGCTGGGCATTCTAAGGAGCTGCCAGCAGCTACCAGAGTACCGCAAGGACAATAAGAAGCCATGGCTTGGGCTGGCGTGGCCTTAGAAGTCTCAAGGACGCGGCCGGTGTGGCATGAGTTCCCGCCCGGAAATGCCCCTGGCGTCGCGAACGTCCATATGGCGTCGCCTCCGGCTCTCCTGCCGTGGTTAGGTGTCTTGGCCAAATAGACATCTGTATGAACACTGTGCGCCTGGCCCGATATAGTTTAGACGTGCGCAGACGGTCTGCACTAAGGTCGCGAAATTCCAGGGGTTTCGCGTTGCGGACTTGCGTAGCTGCGCTAAATCACTGGGACGCCGTTATGTCCTACAATTATGTGAGGTTACTCATATACAGAGCTGATTGCCAGGGCCTTAGAGAGGACCGGTGGCTCCAACCAGAATGATGGCACATTTTTGCATCGCCAGGACCGCCCAAGCGAAATTCCCTGGTGGTTTCGTGTCTTGGCCAACTAGAGGTGCAGGGGATCCTAACGCGCTTGTCACATCGACAAACGGTTGAGATTTGGGGACATGCACTAAGGTCGCGTTTTCCGTGCCATTTCGCCGCCCTATGGCGCCCGCCCGCGTGCCCCGGTATCCGCATACCAGCGTGTGGGTTGAGCGCCAAACACTGCCTGTGACCGTAGTTCGGTGGTATGAATAAATGAGAGGCGCCAGGCGCCAAGGGGTGGTGTGTAATGGCACCTGTGTGCCCTTTCCCATATCGCCTTTCACCCTCCCTGTCCTGCTGCCTGCCTCTCTTCCCTGCCGCAGATTCTCCTAGTATACCTGAGCGTCAGCCCACAAGTTACAACATTAAGTTTAGCCATGGGTCGGGATGAGCAGAAGCAGTACTTGCACTGCTACACGTGCGGTAACAAGGTGCTCTCGTACAGCTTCATCCGCGTCTGGAACCACCGGTTCGCACTACCTCAGCGCCACCATGGAGCCCAGCAACCCAGTGCTTCCCATTACTCCCCAGCCGCCGCCGGCGAAGGTTGGCTTGCGCATTCGTTTCGAGTGCGCCCAGCACAACAGCACTGTGCAAGCAGAGCTACAGCAGGGCTATGAGGAGGAGCAGGCGCGGAAGGCCACTATGCAGCACACTTCTTGTCGCGGGCTTGGTGAACACCAGCATCGCGGCTGGCGCAGCGGCACAGCCGCGTGTATATGGCACGGAGGTACAGCTGCATCAGCAGGCGCCGGGGTCAAGAAGCGCTGTAGTGCCTGTGGCTGCTGCTGCAGCCGCTGCTCCACAGCAGCATGTGCTGCGGCGCAGCCACCGCAGGAATGCTTCCAGCGTCAGCAGTATCGACCTTGACACTTTCGACCCGCCACCACCGGATAAGCAGCTGGAGACGCCTGCTGCGCCGTCACCGCCAGCGCCGGAGCAGCTAACAGCTGCACCCGCCACAGAGGACGCCGTTGCTGCAGTTGTGACGGCGGTGCCAGAACCGGAGGCAGCTCAGCTGCGCCCAGTCCTGCGGGCCGTGTCAGGCTAATGGACTGGCACCACGCCATCTGCATGCGAGCTGGTGCTGTATGCTATCCTCCGACTTCACTTCGCAGACGTTGTGGCGGTCGGCATCAGTGTGGGGGCGGCCGGCTTGGCCGCGTTGGAGCCCTTGGCTCTCAAGCCCGGGCGCGCCAAGCGGGGGCTCCCCGCAGAGGCACCGCCCGCCCAGCGCGAGGGAGTGCGCAAACGGCTGCCATCTGAACGACTGAGTGCATTGGTTTCTGCAGTGCATTGGTTACTGATGTCGTAACCACCATATGATCTAGCAAGGTAGAGCTGTGATGGGCATCCCCAATTCTTTGCAAGCATTCGCATGTACTACATGAATGAACACAGCAGTCTGAACGCCGCGCCCGGCACGCATACAGCATGCGCGCGGGACTCCATAGTGAGGACTGATCCAAATGTCTTTATTATGTATGTACGTCGTGTAGCACCTCACCTAGAAGTGCATGTAGCTTTGCTTCGGGCGCGCATGCGTACCGTAAGGAACCTTGACATTCATGGCCGATATTCTCTCATTTCTAGTACCAGGGAAGCCTTCCCTAGTACCGTACAGTGCAGTATGGAGTCGGAAGTGAACAACGCAATGAGCACGGAAGGGAAGAACGCCGTGGCCGTACAATGCAGTATGGAGTCGGAAGTGGAAAGAAGTGAAGGGCAGCATGGCTGAGAGTGCAGCGTCAGCACAGCATGTTGCATAGAAGCGATGACACGGTTTATGACTTGTACATGTACACAGAGGCAGGTGATATTAAAGGCGGCAGTGAGGGTGTTTTGTTTATCCGCACGGAAGCGTGGAGATGGGCTGAGGCAGCACGCCCCTGGCCAACCTAGGGATGCACACAGTAGGCATCAGGGTAGATGACCATACGTGGCCACTCACGAGATGCAGGTACGGGCAGGGTAGGCATCAGGGTAGGTAGTACACGCATGGTGGGGGTGTTCATACATGCACAAGGAGACCGGAGCATGAGCACAGGAGTCACGAGTCCCCCGGCCAGGAGGTGCATACCAGCGCAGCCGTGCTGGCGCGCACAAAGCACAGTGGAGGCATGTAACGAACTTTTAGCAGAATCGTGTGTTTCACGGCTGTGGGCTTCACGCTTTGCGCCCAGGGGTAAGGTGCCTCGTCCAGGGGCCCTCGCCTGAAAGCGCGGGACGCACGCGCGCGCTGACACCAACAGACACGGACCAAACCCCTAAATATGGCATCGGGACGTATGCGTAGAGGTGTGGGCAGGGGCCGCTGGGTTCTCTGGGCCTCGGAAAGGGCACCAAACGGCCATTTCCGCGAAGGGTCTGAAGGGCACCGGGCATCGCTCCTGAGAGGCCGCGCCCTTCGCTTTCTGGCGTTCACTTTAATTCAACAGGAGGCAGCAGGCCTTCTGAGTTGATCACAAGTGTCCGGAATTTCGTCCCCCGTGTTTCAAGCGCGCGCACATTGGCCATGGCCGACTCACTCAAGGCACTCGTTTCTGGGCACCTGTCGGTTCATATGACTACACATTTGTCCAGGTTACAATAATAAAGTCTCAGGAGCAGGCGCTGGGGGGTCCGAACACCTTTTGGCCGGGTCCCATGCAGCCTGGGCTGGATCCAGGCCGAGTTGCGTACCCCCCTCCCCTGGTCGCGCGTGCTCGCGACGTCGCTGGGGCCGCATACGGGAGTGCGCTCCGTGGCGTTTATGTCGGAGCCGCGGCCATTTGCTGTCCGGGCAGCCGCGAGGGACCCAGTTGTGTAAATACAGCGCACAGAATTCGGCCCCCCACTTAAGAACGCCGCGTCGCCGCGTTGAGTATCGGGTTTGCGCGAGCACCGGTGTGTGGCCGCGTGGCCCCATAAAAGGGACCCAGAATTATGAATAGCAATTAATAGGCAGCATGCGCCTCAGGCACCGGCAAGGTGGCGCTGCGAGGTCGGTCGGCAACGTCCAACTACGGGCCGGTCGTGTCCCCAGCCCAGTACCATTCCTCCTATAGCATCTACTACAAACATATAAGGTCAATAGGGTAGCCCCGGGGCACTGAATCGAGCCGGGGCCGACCTCAAACATCTGCATGTCGCGTTCGCCAGGACACGCCATATCAGGCCAGATAGTAGCCTGATTACATCTATGCAGATATCTGTGTTGACGGCAATTGATCACGCTCCAAAACAACGCCTATGCAGGATGTTGGTCGGTCAATGTCATGACTTGAGCCTCGACGAGCACGTTTTAGCCTGCCGTCAAGCGCTATTGCTCCAATAGATTGCATGTAACATATATACATTAAGTGGCGGAGTCTGTATCCCGCTCTGCGTTTGGTTTGGGGCCTCCTTGGCGTGCGGGTTTGGCTGGGGTAGCTGGGGAAGCGCAGCCCCCGGACGGCGGTGAAACCCCCCTGATGTATTGTCCTGTACACATCAGTTAGGGACGGCGTGGTGGCATCCTGAAAGTACTATCTATCAGGGGGTTTTGGGTGCCGTCGTGTGGGCGCCTCCCTGGGGACACGATTTGTCATGGAGTGGGACCCGCATGGAGACTGCGCAATGTCCACGTAGGCCGACGATGCAATCTAGCAGTGTTTCCAAAACCGGGTACTAGTACCCATTCGGGTACTGAGAAAACAATTCGACGAAATTGACGCGGGTACTGGAAACTAATTATTGGGGCCTCGAGTACCCACACGGGTACCAACAAGGGGTGTCAGCTTTGTACAGCTGGAAAATGGGCTGAGCCCCCGTACGCTTGGGAGCTATTAGGCGTGTAACGCCCCGTCAGAGCCTCCATGCCGCTACGACGCGCAGGCGCATCGGCTAGGGACACTCGGGTTGGGGCCGTGCGGGATTTCCCGCGCCACGCATGCGTGCCTTGTCACGCTCCCAAACACCCCAAGCATTTCTTTCGCCTCCTGCCATACTCAACACCTCCCCGGCGCCCCACGCTCAAAGGGCTGGGCGCGGGGCGGGGCCGACCTCGGGGCTTCTCGGCATTCTGGCGCGTAGGCAGGCATGGCTCGGCAAGTCGCTCAAAACTTTCGATATACTTCCCCGCTTTGCTTGCCGCCAACATAGTTTGCCTTAGAGACTGCATATCAGCGGGCACCGGATGCTTTCCTCGCGACCTCGCGAAAGTCAATTGTCCATGGACCGCGAAGGCACTTCTCGCTCCGCCCGAAGTTTCCCTGCCACCTATTTACATGCAATAGACATTAACAAATACTAATACGTAGCACTCGCGGTTTGCGCCAGTATGCTATGTTTTGCCGACGCACGCAGCCACCAGCCACGGACAGGGGTGTTCCTGGGGGGCTTCGCCCCCCCCCTGAAACGCTGCGCTGGGGGGGCTCAGCCCAAAAATTTAATCCGCCGGACCCTAAACTACCCGGGCCCCGCCGCAAATACTACTTGCTATGCGTATTACATTCATACCAGTTCATACAGTAGATATGGCCCCACGATATGGCCCCTAAGGTTAAGGATAAGAGCTTGGGCAATGTCAAGGCCAAAGTCAAGGAGCTTGTGTTCAGCACCATGAGCTACATCAAGAACAAGCAGCGCAACCGGCTGGAGCAGCGGCACCTGTGCCTGACTGTGCGCATGATGGCGCAGCGGTGGTTCTCTCTGTCGGACTTCCCGTACGCGGCAGCCCTGAAGCACTGGCGTGACAGTGCCGAGTTCCGCTGGGCGGACTAAGCTGTGGCGGGGCTGCTGGCCGGGATTAATGCACTTAGTAGTTGTGGTTAATGTGGGTGTGCGGACTGACGCAGGAAGCTGCATGTAGCGGGGCGGAAACTCCCTCCCCCACGCCCTCCACTGCTCCACGTGAACTGGTGAAGAGACTACCCGAGCCGCGAGAGCGGCTCGTCTCTCAAGTCGCCGGCTCATCCCGCATCCCTGGGCCAACCCCAGCACAGACATCCAGCAGACGCGAGCCAATCCGTGCACACATCACGCTTCCTGATTTGGAAAGTTGTTGAGAGAAAAGCCAAACCCATAGGAAGAAAAGCTCCTCCCTCTGGGCGGGGAATCCTCATGCTAGGGCGTGCCAGTCGCCACGGCATTTTTTTTATGGGGCCCCGGTCACCGGTCCAGGAGGTTGTGTGCACGCCAGCATCCGCAGTACCTTTGGTCCAACATTTGTTACGACTCTGGCACTCAGGTCATACTCAGACTTTAGTCGCCACTTCTACACCAGCCTCCTCTCGTGCTCGGCATTTAAACACTGTACATTGCGTCCCCTGTCACTTGACTCCCTTAGGGGCACGCTCCATGGATCGCATGGCGGTCCGCTAGTGGGATTACTGGGCCTCTTTCCAGTCGATTTAGTGGCGCCCCCTTTAGAATGCTCCGCCGCAGTACGGCTGCCTTGTTAGCCCAGCTATCTACATATGCCCTGGAAAGTGTGACGCACCCGGTGCGTTTGCGCTACAGCGCGATTCAGCTCGAACCAACTAGCATGATCGATTATTCGCAGCTTCTTGTATACGTGATCTTCTTTCCAGGCCGCGAGAGCGAGTGCAGCGTATGAACGAAGCCGGTAACTGCGCTTTCTTGGCTTCCTCGAGAATGCGCGCAGCTATAACGTACAGTGCGATGTATTAGCGACACAGTCTGGCCTGCCAGAGCGCGCACTTGCAAGAATTTCAGAGAGTGCTCGTTCCGATCGGCTGGGATGAAAGCTTACACGATATGTGCGAGCAGCTGTATCCGTTGATATAATCGGTGAGCAAAGTCATGCACAGTTGCGATGTGCTGTGAACTTTTAGCACGCTCGGCGACCCAGCTCGGCGAACCCCCTCTTACGCTCGCTGGCGGGGGGAGGGAAACCCTCCCCCCTGCACCCCCCTCCCCTTCTGCGCGCTGCACGACACGCCTGCGGGGGGAG
>NC_057005.1:8619911-8769604 GCF_000002595.2 Chlamydomonas reinhardtii | reverse complement strand
CCATCGGCCATACTGGGCCACGGTACGCCTCGAACACGGGCTCGCACGACTCGGCCCTCCTCCCTCCTCCCTCCTCCCTCCTCCCTCCTCCCTCCTCCCTCCTCCCTCCTCCCTCCTCCTCTCGCAGTCCCGCCACCCCGCCGTCTTCCAACTAGTCATGTCTGGAACTCCCGCCCCTGTAACTTGGCGTTCTAAGCAGACGCGGCCGCTTGCTGCCGGGCTGCCTCCTCCGGCCGCTTTGCTTGCCGTTGCTTCTCTTCGGTATCATTTTTGGCCCTGTCTAAAATAGAAAAGAAATCATCCACACGCGAAGACCAAAACTACTCGAATGATCGAACCCTGCTCGAGTGGTACTTGAATCTCAGGTAGCGTTCAGCTTTAGTGTGCGTAAGAACAGTATGTATGTGTGCCCCGCTGGGCTGCGACTCGGCTGCCTAGTTCGGCCGCTTCAATCGAAGCTTCGCGTACCCTACCATGCCCCGACGCCAACCGCGCCACACGCGCACATTTGTGCGCCCATCTTCTGCACTACTTTTTCATAGCCCAGGAATCCAGCTGGCCCTGCCCAATAACCGCAACTAAGCCGCTACCTGTGCGGCTAGTCCCCCCTCACACCTCACACCCTCTAAACATCTACACCGCCCTCACACACCCGTGCTAGATACCTACACCTCCCTGCCGGTTTCCGCCCACCGCGCATTCCCTAATCACAGCTATCTACGGGTCCTCTGGAAAGTGTGACGCATCCTATGCGTCGTCGCGGACAGCGCGATTTCGGCCCAACGCATTGACACAACCGAATGATCATAGCTTCTTCTATGCGTGATCTTGGTCCCAGGGCGCGAGAGCGAGTGCAGCGTATGAACGAGGACAGTAACTGCGCTTCATTGTCAGGCGCGAAAATGCACGTAGCGATAACTTACATTGCAGTTAGCAGGTAGCACAGATAAGGTTGTCTGAAAGCACTAGAGCATGAAAATGCAAAGCCAACTCGAGCGACCGATCGCAAAGGCGAAATCTTCCACGTAGTTGACGAGAACACGTATCCATGCATATCGTTGATGTATGCAAAAAATGCACAATTGCGAACGTTGGCGGGAGGTGCCACCTCGGCGACGCCGACCTTCCGGTCCCCCCCCCCCCCCCTCCCCCTCGCCCCCCCACCCTTACTCTGCTTTGTCCTCCGCATGACAGCACAGCATGGCAATGCCGCATGCCCATGTCCTTCGCCAGAGGCTGCACGGTGCTCAAACACCCCCCACCCCCCCACCCCACCCTTTCCCCTGCTGTGTTGTCTGCGTGGCAGAAAAGCAACGCCGCCTGCCCCTATCATGTCCCGCTAGAGCTCGGGTAGCTGGGCTCAGGGGCTAAGTTAGCGGGCCCCGGCCCCCGCAGGGGGCGCGGCGCACCTGTACGTTTCAGAACAGGGGGGTCTTGCCAAGTTGGTAAACACACGGTCCCGGCCCCCGCCGACTGCGCGCAGCCATTATTTAAGCCATCCATTACACGAAGCTATTGTACACAAGGTAGAAGAGGCCCCAGCGACAAAGTTCCGATACCCGACTCAAGTCAGGGAACGTCGATCGCGAAAGTAACTGAGGCTAAACCATATTTCGCGCACTCTAACGCATAGAATGGTGTCCGATGCCTCAAGAAAGACGATTCTTTGGCCGATTTCATCGCACAGGCTGGCGCTGGTCCAAGGTAACTATCAGATACGTAGATTGCTTCAATCTCAGCACTTATGTACCTGTCAGGAGGCCCGTAGGCGTGTAAGCTGCGAGCGCGAGCACATGTCCTTATTAGTGCCGTGTTGGCTGCCCCACAACGTGAGACCTATGAAGCTGAGACTCTGTTATTATTATATTTGCAAAACGTGTAAGGCTGAACGGTTTCGCCGCAAGGGCGAACTTGAACTTACTTCGCGACGTCCAACCGTCCAACGTCCAATGCACAGCCCCGACCCCCCAGCACCGGCACCCAGATCACATTTTACTTATAGTGGAGTCCGTATCTCGCGGTGGGGTACGGTATGACGGGTTTTGTGCGGGGGGGGGGGGGGCAGGGTGCGGGGCCAGGGGTTCGGGGTGTCCAACTCGGCGGTTAGCTGTCGGTTGCACCGAAATTTCTACCCGACCCCCCCTGGAAGTGGGCTTTCCGCGGCGACCATGCCTGAAACCTATAGCTATGATACAGTATAACTTATCTGACTCATTAACAGGCGCCAAGGCCCAGGCTCTCGAACTCGCACTTTCATCAGCGGCCATGCCGCCCAAGGCCGCACGCCCTAGCCCCCGCGCACGCCTCATGACCCCCCAACATGATAACAATAAGTTTGGGGTGATGCGCGCTGGCTGAAATCCACGCGCAGCCCAGTGGAGCGCGAATTGTGTGTTACTACAAGCGCGCGCAGGAAGAACTCCTCGGTTTGGGCTCCTTTTGGCAGCAAACTTCCGCAAACGACGTTATGTCAGCATCATGCTGGTTCCTATGGGCCCTTAATTACAATATCGTGGTTCTTGGGGAAACGTCAACATCTATTGAGGCCTTTAGAAGCGTCCTGAAACTCCCTAAAGTGCACATCGCCATTTGAGCCCACAAATCAGGCATAGAATGATTCGGCCGCTCAAGAAGGTGCACACACCCTGATCGCCGGAACGCCCATCGCGCAAGTTCATCCACACCGAGGGTTTCAAGTGTTCGCCAAAGCGCCAGACCCAGTATACATATGTAATGTAAGGTTCCTATGGGCTACATTTTACGCGGAAGACGCGTTCGACGACAATCATAGTCCCACTGCCTCAGCGAGTCTATACGCGAGCAAACCAACGCTAAAGAATCCTTTGCCAACGATGTTATGCAGCGATATTATGCGTCACTTCTACCATTTCTAGCTGAGCCAAGCGCACGAATGATCACACACGTTTCTGAAGCTTTCTATCGTCGGTAGTTTGCGATGGGCCTCTGATGCTACACAAGGACATACGAATGTGATGGAGTGGCATTGCAATGTCTCGGGGTGACACTTCAAGCTGGGCGAGCGCAGCCAAGCCAAGGAACGGACAAGGAAGCCTGTAGGAACACGCTCTATGATATCACAAAAGCTTGTAATGTGGGAATTAGGAAATGCGGCGACGCGCACGCCTGCCGCTGCTGCGCGCGGGTTTTGGGAGTCCAGAACTGGGCTCTGGTGGCTTCGACAGCGAGCGCGAGCAGCCATGCTAGGTCCTAGCACATAATAAAGCAGCCGCTAAATGGGCTCACAGCGCGCAGGGGCCCTCGCCTGGCGGAACTGAAGCTTGGGGATGGGGTTTCAGACGGAAGCGCTTTCAGACGGACATAGACGTGGTGCCTGGCGCGCTTGAGGATTGTGGTGTACCCTATAGAGTGCCATATGGGGAAAGATGGGGCTTAGATTGCTTTAGTATGGACGGCAGGGTCACATTCCATGTCCCATGTATCCCGAACGGTGCTCGGAAAGCCTGTATGAGCCCACACCGGGTCTCAGAACCTGTAAGCTATGGTCCTGGGGCAGTAGCGGGTGGTCGGCGTGCGCGCCTGGGGCTTTGGGCCAACACCGAGCAATTGAGAATGCGCGACAATCTGACCACGGCTTTAGGGCTACCGCACTGTTTTATATGGGATAAGGGCATCGTGGGTATTGGCTTGGCGCGCTAGGGGCTCAGCCGGCCCACTTCCAGGGGGGGGTCGGGACCAAATGTCGGTGGCAACCGACAGCTAACCGCTGAGTTGGACACCCCGAACCCCTGTGCGGGGCCGAGCTGCGGGCACGCGGGGGGAAGTCCGCGCGCGCCCTCGCAATTTCACAGGGCGTTGGCCCAGCAATTAATCTTACATGAATACGTAAGTATTTAGAAGCTGCGCGGGCGAAAACGAGCGATTTTGCGTCCCTTGGATCCCATTTCCCCAGACTCCAATTCCCCGCCCCCGACCCCGACCCCGCCCCCGACCCCGACCCCGACCCCGACCCCGACCCCGACCCCGACCCCGACCCCGACCCCGACCCCGACCCCGACCCCGACCCCGACCCCGACCCCGACCCCGACCCCGACCCCGACCCCGACCCCGACCCCGACCCCGACCCCGACCCCGACCCCGACCCCGACCCCGACCCCGACCCCGACCCCGACCCCGACCCGGTCACCGGTCCAGGAGGTTGTGTGCACACCAGCATCCGCAGTACCTTTGGTCCAACATTTGTTACGACTCTGGCACTCAGGTCATACTCAGACTTTAGTCGCCACTTCTACACCAGCCTCCTCTCGTGCTCGGCATTTAAACACTGTACATTGCGTCCCCTGTCACTTGACTCCCTTAGGGGCACGCTCCATGGATCGCATGGCGGTCCGTTAGTGGGATTACTGGGCCTCTTTCCAGTCGATTTAGTGGCGCCCCCTTTAGAATGCTCCGCCGCAGTACGGCTGCCTTTGGGATTGCAATACCAACGCTAAATATACCAGGAAACAAATCGGGGCGGAGTAAAGCCGAGGTCGGATTTTGCGACCTGGTCGGGGACTGCCTTTCCCAAGGCGTGACACGCGGCAAACACCCAGCAAGCCAACTGACAGGCCTTCGTCGCAATTAGCCTAAAACAACAAGGTTAGCAAGTATTGAGCATCGCAGAGGAAGAAGCCCACTAAAGTCTGCGCCACTAAATGGCTAAAGTCCGCACTGAGGCCCCCATTGCGAACCCGCCAAACCTCTTTTCGTCTTAATGTGTTTCAACATCATATAAACGTGTAGGTTGTTCCTATTAAGCTGCTGTTTATTCGCTGAAAGCTGAAGCCACACAGCAAATCAACAAGCAAGTTGCTGTCGTCTTTCTAGCACCAATTCCTGGTTCCACGGGCATGGGATAAAAAAAAGCAGGAATATTCAAGGCCGTCCTTTGAGTCGCCCCACAGCGGCCAGCGAGCCGGACGAACCACTGGTTCGCGTCGGCCATCTCGGGTGCCCCGGCCCCTTCCCGTCACAGACTGTGCCCAAACCAATGAACACAACCTATTACATGTGCACAATTCATCGGGGTAAACTAAAGCGAACGCTGGACGTCTTCCGCAGAGACATCATTTCGGGGTTTCGCGCTTAGCCATAAACGGCCGCTATAGCGTGTACATAGCTCACTACAGTATTGATGCTAAGGCGTAACGAATGTGTTGAATTCTGAGGGCATGTCAACATGGAAGCACAAAACACGCGGCTCGAAGCGGCCTACCCCTGGCATATCCCCACGCTCCTCCCTGGTCCGCGGCGCAGTCATAACAGCACGCCGCGTGTAACGTGCAGAGTCATTCAACAGTGCTGGGATGACCCCGACCCAGCCATCCAGCGGTCCCCGCCCGGCATTCCAGCATTCCCGGGTTGGCCCGACCGGGCCATCCAACAGTCCCCGCCGAGCCATCCGGTTGTCCCGCCCAGGCATCCAGCAGTGCTGGGACGGCCCGCTAGGGAAGTGCAACAGTGCTTGGAAACAGGTAGTCCCAACCACTCACAAACAGCCGATTCCCGAAATTCCCACCCACCTTCCGCGCTGAGGTCGGCGCTGAAATCTATGACGCGGTCGTGTCCTCAGCTATGAAGCCTTCGGGCACCGGAACCGCATGGGGCAGGCCGCCGGGGAACTCGCGGCAGCTCGCGGGAGTATGGATGCGGATGTTACAGAGGGGACAGTCCCAGCACCCGAAGACGCCGAGCCATCACATGCTATCAGGGCCCAACCCCGACTTTGCTGCATACCCTCCCGCGGGCAAAGTCCGTGTGACTCCGCGCACAGTGAGTCCTAGCCAAGCCTCAACCCGCCAGAGCCCCACCGCTGTGCCTCAACGCCACAAGCCTAGGCACAGGAGTGCCGGGAAACGTCTAGGCCGCAGGACACACGCACAGCGCCAGGGTTGCACTGTACTAGCCATTTTCTTATAATACGCGTATTAATACGCAGTACACAGCTTTCTAGTACAATACACCATAATTCACTTATAATACGCCGGCGGGCAAGGGTTAGTACGTGCAATAGTACGTCCCATGCAGCTCGGTCCCATCTCGCTCTCCGTGTTCCTCCTTAGTATCCTTCCCTGTATCCTTCTATACATGACCATACTCGAGGTCGTTACAGCTCACTATGCTGTAGGAAACGCATACTTGCG
Organism: Chlamydomonas reinhardtii; assembly: GCF_000002595.2. Lineage (NCBI taxonomy): Eukaryota > Viridiplantae > Chlorophyta > Chlorophyceae > Chlamydomonadales > Chlamydomonadaceae > Chlamydomonas > Chlamydomonas reinhardtii. The sequence goes on along the minus strand of NC_057005.1, from coordinate 8,763,440 downwards.
ATTAAATGTCGAGACATGAGCGGAGTGACCACAATTGCGCAGCCTGTTTCGCCTACTGTTTTGCCATCAAGTTTATCCATCCAGAGCTCCTTTGCGCGTATCCAATAGGGCAGGCTCGGTTCGCGTATCGCATCGCCCATCGGCACGACCACCGGCCACCGGCACCCGCCGGCGACCCCCACAGCCCCACCCCCCCAACGTACTTTGCGGTGTACTGAGACCCAGGAGAGGCGTACTAGTACTCAATACGTACTAGTACGTACTAGTGCGTACTGAGTACTGTGCAACCCTGCACAGCGCACGCACTAACCAGGGCGCAAGCGTCCAGGTGCTAGAACGGTCGCCCACACGTGCATCCTGCCCACAAACAGAGCCACCAACCACGCACAACCTCTCACGGCGAGGGGGGCGGGGAATCAGCGTCATACGGCAAGCGCAAAAAGATCTCGGTCTGGGTGTGCTGCTTCTCGGTCGGCGGGGCAAGGGGAGGCACGTGGGGAACTTGGTCGCAAAGGGTCGCAAGCCAGGTGCGGATGGGGTCTCGGTGGGATGTGGGTGGGGTCTCGGCCACGGGTCTCGCGCCGGCTCACACTCTTGCACAGGCAGTGTTCTAGGGCCCGATGTGGAGACATGGCGGCTAGGCCATGGAAAAGACATCAGGACTGTCACACGGCATGTAGGGGCGTCCTCCCCGGCCACCAGGAGGGCTCTGGACAGGCCCGAATCAGAAGCAGCCATTCGTATGACACCATTCGTAAGCTTTCGGGTTCACATGCTCAGTCCTGGTGAGCGCGACTTTGTTAGCCAATCAACCACTGCATGTCCGGCGCGGAACGCTCTGAGCCCCAATCCAAAGGCGCAACGTATGTTAAGGAGCAATAATGGGTGGGGTGTTAATGTGTCTAGGCTGAGTCGGGATGTAGGGAATTCGCGCGGTCGCGGCACTGAGTCCGACCGGTTGCAAGGTTTTTCGAAATTTTGAATTGTCACAAATTAAAGGCTAATAAGACAAACCCACAAGTGCATTGCGTAGCAAACTTACGACAAAAACGGAAGCTAAATCCAGAACCTCACGAAAACGCTGGCTTCCATATATGCTCGCAATGGGCACCGCCTTTAAATGATTTTCTTTCCCCGCACTTATAACGGGCACGCCAGGGAACTGCGGAAAACTGTTGAAGACGGGCTTCGGTCTGCACGAGTTCGCGGCTCGTTAATCGCGCTATTGAGGAAGTAGGACAAAACAATGAAATCGCGCTCCTGTGGCGAGCTCGCCAAACGGGCGCGACTTTGGCGGTCTGTGTAACACGGCCTACCCGATGCCATCAAGCCCGGTTCTCCTCGGCGGCTACTCGCGATAGTACTGCATGTGACCCAGGGTCGGTTTCAAAGGTCCATTTTGACCATATACCCTGGCAGCATAACCATGCCGTCACCAACAGCCCGAGATATGAAGGGATGCGCAAACGGGACAGTGTCCCACCCCTTTGGCCTGATACCCAAAGTCACAAACGTCTGGAGACGACCCCAGAAGTCAGCTACGACGGCAAGTCCAATGCTCAGCACCCGGGCCGACGGCAGCTTCGCGCGCGCCGCCAACCCGGCCATAACCACACGCTGCCGACCAAAGTCCAGGGCAGACATAGCAGCGAGACACACCACATTCCACACAGGTGGTGCAAGCCCCGCAGGCGGGCGCACTAACCACAACTCCTCACGAGAGAAGGCACTTAGAGCCTCCTCCGGCAGGAGCCCCATAGCCATCCCCATACTTTCCCGCAGTGACAGCGCAACAGTGCAGTCCCAAAACCAGTGACGCCGGTCCCCATCCTGCATGTCAACCCCACACGCCCAACACGGGTCAACAGCAACGCCTCGCGCCCGCTCGCTAGCATGCCGCGGAAACGCCCAGCAAGCGTTGGCGGCCACACGCCACAGTGCTTCCTTATGATGATTCTCCCATTTCAGCGACCACAAGCGGGCCAAGGTGCACACGAAGGCCCCCGCCGCCAGATCAGCCCCCACCCCCGACACACCCGCATCGCACACATACTGCAAATGCTTAGGCTTCAGGGCGGCTAACTGCGGAGCCATTTGTAGCACGGTCCCCGCCTTCACCGTGTAGGCAGTGAGCAGGATGGGCGGCCCCCCGCACTGCAACCATCCAAGTCCCCGCACCACCCGCTGCACCGACTCCGCCGTAGCACTCACGACGTCGGCCACCGGGAGCGGCAGCGCGGCGGCAGGCCCCCGAGCCAGCTGGGCCGCACGCGCGGCGGCAGCCCAGCCAGCGGGAAGAAGGGCCACCGCCGCCGCAAACCGGTCGGCCGCCTCTTGAGGCGACGCCGGTCCCGGCAGGGGCGACGGCAGGCGCGCCCGCGTGCTGCAGTGCAGCACCCGCCGCCACACAGCAGTCACATACATTTCCGCACACGCTTCACCAGACCGGGAGCCCTCCGCCCAAGGTCGCGTCAATGCCTGCCGCAGTTCGTTCAGGCCGTCATGCGCTGCAACCAGCTGGCCCACACACGCCAGTCCCGGCAGAGCGAACAAATCCGCGAAAGCCACTTCCCACGTGCGGCCGTCCTCACACAGCGCCGGGTTAGCCCACAACGGCACATGACTCACCCACGCGCCCGGCTCGGGCGGCGCCACAAGAGTCACCGCGGGCAATTCAGTCATGGCTTTCAGTAGGCGCGCAAACGGCTTGCCCGCCGGGGTGAGCGGCTTATTTAGCACACGGTCCGCGGCCCCCCGCACCAACAAACGCAGGGGCGTTGCCGCCGGGTGCACCTAGCGCAGCCACGCCGCCGCGACCCGGGTCCACGGGGGCACGTACGGCAGCAGACCACACATACCCAACACACACCGAACCGCGAGACCGGCTTGCCGCGCTTTCACATGCGGCACCAGCGGCAACAGGCCCGCCCCCCCCACCGCCGGAGGCAGTTGCATAAGTTCAATGGAGAGGCCAGTCGGGCGTGCATGGGGGTTGGCATCAAACTGGTCCTGCGTGGCTGCGTGCGTCGGCAAAACATAGCATACTGGCGCAAACCGCGACTGCTACGTATTAGTATTTGATAATGCCTATTGCATGTAAATAGGTGGCAGGGAAAATTCGGGCGGAGCGAGAAGTGCCTTCGCGGTCCATGGACAATTGACTTTCGCGAGGTCGCGAGGAAAGCATCCGGTGCCCGCTGATATGCAGTCTCTAAGGCAAAATATGTTGGCGGCAAGCAAAGCGGGGAAGTATATCGAAAGTTCTGAGCGACTTGCTGAGCCATGCCTGCCGACGCGCCAGAATGCCGAGAAGCCCCGAGGTCGCCCCCGCCCCGCGCCCAGCCCTTTGAGCGTGGGGCGCCGGGGAGGTTTTGAGTATGGCAGGAGGCGAAAGAAATGCTTGGGGTGTTTGGGAGCGTGACAAGGCACGCATGCGTGGCGCGGGAAATCCCGCACGGCCCCAACCCGAGTGTCCCTAGCCGATGCGCCTGCGCGTCGTAGCGGCATGGAGGCTCTGACGGGGCGTTACACGCCTAAGAGCTCCCAAGCGTACGGGGGCTCAGCCCATTTTCCAGCTGTACAAAGCTGACACCCCTTGTTGGACACTGCCCTGGTCACAGGTGAGCCCGGGCAGGCCCGGGTTAGACAGGTCGTGGGCCGCCGGTTATGACAATGCATGCGCCCGTACATGTGCATCGAACTGGGCAATGGAGGCCCAGAATGAGGTTTGTTCTAGTGCCGCGTGGCAGTAGGAATTTCAGGCAGGATGGAGCGAGGGCGGGTGCCGGAAGGGCCAGCATGGATGCGCAATCAGAGGGCCTCTTTCCAGTCGATTTAGTGGCGCCCTCTTGCGCGCACTCCGCTGATTTGTGGGGTCGCTTAAATAACACTAAATACAGTAGGACGCAAAGCGGGGCGGTGTAAAGCCGAGGTCGGCTTCGGCGACCTCGCCGGGGACGTCCTGGGAGTCGCAGCTCTCGCGAGGGGTGACACGCGGCAAACACCCAAGCTGCCTTTGGTGCGCCTAGCTAATTGTCAAGATAAACTGTAAAGGGGTCCTGCTAGTTAGTGTCGCAGACAAAAATCGCTGCTAAAGTAAGAGGCCCAAAGCCGATGATAAGCTTGTATGTGACGATGGCGAGTGCGACCTAACGCTTTGTCAAGCGCAAATGACCAATGTCATGTATGCGCTACTGCCATTTGAGAAATGGCTCCTGTCACACCAGTTGAACTCCGGTCGCAAAACTCTTCAACGTCTGGATGTGGCAACGTTTCGCCTGCTGGGCAACGCAGCCAGCAGCCAGCCACACGAACATGCATCACGCTATAATGAGGGCACTGACTGTGGCTGTATGACAAGCGGTAGCAGAAGCTGCCAGTGTAGCAGCAGAGAGCTCGTCGGACATGTCTGCAGGGTTTCGTGGAGTCGGACAGGTCTGCCTGGATGTCACGGGACACGGCTTTGAGAGCCCATGTCAGTAAACCTAAGCAGGTCACAGCCGCACCCAAAGTAGACGAAACAGACCCGAACCTTCCTTGTACCGGCTCGCTTTGCTTTGCACCTGGACAATTATGCTGTGCCTTCAATATCGCATCGTTGTTTTACACTCGGATAATAGCTGTATCCATGGATGGCTCGCGCTGTAGAGTTGAGCTTTGATCACAGCTAGCGCAGCGTCGCCGAAATGCGGACGATGATTGCTGCCATGACTACGCCTCGAGGCATGGCATCTGCGCTGCTCGCGTGCATATGGATGCTTACAGCGGTCTTGGCACAGCCCAGAGTGACGACAGGTCAGTGGGAGCTGTGCAGACGCGACTGGTTTGAAAGGGCGGAACCTGGTTTTGAACCGACACTTTCATTGCCAATGTTGCAGGTGTCCTGGATATCTTCTCTGCACTTTACATAGACCAACAGTAAGATTGATGACCGTATCATCAAGTTCGAAGTAATACAGACTGACAAGGTCGAGCGAAACTTCGCAGGGACCCTGCGTGCTCCGGCATTCACATAGAGACAGACTATGTGTACATTACGCCGAAGCTTGACACGGAGGAAAATCCTGCCTGGTCCGAGGTCATCTCTGGCAGCAACATCATTGGCGACGGTTCGGACGGTGGCTTCAATGTGAGCTTCGTGCAAACCCGTCGTGTGTTGCTGAGTCCTTCTACACTTGCGTTCATGGCATCGCGTGCTAGACTGTGCCAACTAACCTCACCATTCTCTAAAAGCCCCATGCGTGCACGCTTTCCAGTGCCTGCTCCCCAATACCCTCCCCCTCCTTCCCCTGGCCTCCCCGCGCAGATCCGAACCGGTGACTTTGTGGAGGTTGTCTACGCGGCGAACACCAGCAGGGTCACGGGCCGCCGGATGCTGTTGAGCGACCAGCCTGCGGTCCTGGACTTCCAGATTATCCAGCCGGGCTCGCCCAAGGAGGTCTTCACTGGCGACCCCATCCAGGTGTCCAGCTACATCTACGTCATCAACACCTGCGGCTGGCCGCAATCCACCACCACCGACGTACGCGGGTGGGCGGGTCGGCACAGGGCTCCCCGGTGGGCTGTCAAGTGAATTGAGCGCTGGCAGGGGCAAGCGGCGGGGTTTGCTTCCAAGGGGCGGCCAGGTGTGGCAAATGATATCGCTCGTGCCTGTGCTCGTGGGACATGGGGCGATCAGATGCAACGTTTGGCGATTCAAGGCGCGTGCATAGGCACCCGCGGCCGCGGCGGCTCTCCCTGCGCGCGGCTCCGCGTCCTGGGTCACATACCGTACGGGATCTCCATCACCTCCATCTCCAACTGGACGTTGCCCCCCCCCCCCCCACCCACGCACACCGCATGCATGCATGCCGCACGCGGCCGGCATCAAGCCCGCCCACCCTCGCTTTGTCCTCATATATGTCAGCGCTGTTACCCGGCCGCCAGCCATACCCACGCCCAACCCCGTGCGCATGCGGCCTTCCCTGAGCCAACCCACCTTACCGTCCGCCCTGTTTCGCTCCGCACCTTCCTCCCCGCCCACCTCACCACAGAAGCTCCGGCAGCTGTATTTCACCGGCAGTCAGAACATCCAGGACTACCATTCCACCTGCTCCTACAACAAAGTATTTTTCCCGGAGGCCAATACGCGCATCTTTGACAATATCAATGTGAGTGGGCACGGTGTGGCAGTGCACCCGCTGCAAGCCTCAGCAGCTGGCCTTGGGCTACCGCCTAGAAACTGGTGCCCACCTGGGGGCCTGCCGGGAGGTGACCAAAGTGGTGGCTCTGGACCGGGGTCATGACTCATAAGTGGAGTGGGTTAAAGGGCCTTCATCCGAATGGGATCCGCTTGCACGTGCCCGCCGCGGCCTGAATGCATGCCTTTGCCATCCTCATGCTCTTTCAGACAAGTGCATGTCCTGAGGTTTGTGCTTCCTGGGACGCAATTCCCTTTCTGATACTTGCACTCCCTGCCGGCGTTGCCTCCCCGGCTGTGCTGTACCGTGCTGGCCGACCTAACTGCAGGTGCCCTGCAGCGGCACGGTGCAGAGCGGCGTGCTAAAGTACAACTACGACAGCAGCAACAGCTGCGGCGCAGCGGAGCAGTTTGCCTGGCGCATGGCGGGGGAGGACCTGGCCCGCTCGGTGGGTGTCGTGTGTGGGTGTGTTGCAGGTACCGTAGGCATGCATTGGTGTATCACTCCTGTCACCATTCCGTGCATGCGCCCTGCCCCTGAACGTGCGTGCCGAACACAGCCCTACCTCCACCCCCTTCCTGCCCCCTCCCGCCCGCTCTGCCCCCTCCTGCAGCTGGGCTACGGCCCGGAGATGGACAGCACCCAGCGCCGCCGCCTCGTCGTGGTGCTGCCCACCTCGGTGAGGGAGTCAGGTAGACGGAGAGAGGCCCGGGGATTGCAGGCCGTGCGTGTACACCGCCACCCCGGTGCGTGACACTTTTTAGGCTGTGTGATGAGTGACCATAGTCGGACCGCTGGTGTGTGAGCGGTGGTACGCACGGGCGACATGTGTTGGAAATCCGGCCCGTGCCTCAAAACCGCTGCCGGTCCCACTTCACCCCACCGCCCTTCCTCCAAAATCGCACTGTCCTGAATCTGCTTCGCTTGCTTGTGTGGGATGGCGATATGAACCCACCGCCCTCCCTCCCGCGCCTCCTCTCCCCTTAGGTCAAGTGCGGCTGGGCCGGTCTGGGCTCTGTGGGCTGCAGCGGACGCTCCTGCTCTGTGTACATAAAGGGCGGCTACGCCAACAGCCTGCTGGTGCACATGCACGAGCTGGGCCACACGCAGGGGCTCAGCCACGCCGGCCGCGGCCTGGACGAGGTGTGTATGTGTGTGTATGTATGTGTGTGTGTTTATGTGTGTATGCGGGTGTGTATGTGTGTTGAGGGAATTTGAGGGACGAGGAGGGACGAGGAGGGAGAGGAGCCGAAGCGGTGGGAAGCGGGAACACGTGTGGTTGGTCAGACAAGGAGACGGAGGATGGGCGTGTGCCGTATTAACGTGTGCTCCTGGAGGAAGGAAAACCAACGCGCGCTTGCCTGCCGGCGTTGCAACATGCCAGCTTGCGCGCCAGTGTACGCTATGTGCGCAACGTCCCTTCATTGTGCCCCCTCCTTCATCAACCCACCACCCCACCCCACCACCCACCCCTTCAACGCACTCGTAGTACGGCGACAAGTCTGACATCATGGGCACCGCCGGCAGCTCCCCCGGCTACCTGTGTATGAACGCCGGCAACCAGCTGCGCGTGGGTTGGAACGCCCCCCTCGCCACGTTGACACCGCCCTTGGCCGACTTCAGCATCGTCGGCCGCCTGCTGGATGGCACCCGCACGGAGCCTGGGCGCTGGGAGCTGCCTGCAGCTGCTGGCACGGACACGAACCACCTGCTCCTAGATTTCAATTCGCGTGGCGGGCAGGCCTTCCCTAACGCCTTCCTCAGCTTCCGCGCGCGCGGCTCCGGCTTTGACAGCATCCTGTCCGCCGACATGAACAACAAGGTGTGTGTGTGGAGGGTGTGGTGGAGAGGATAGGAGAAGAGACGTGGTGGATGGGCGTGGGGTTGCTTCCATCATTTCCAATGGAGACCAGAGGGGCCAAATAGAGCCCAAGTTACGATACTACTTGGGGAGGAGGGGGGGCAGGGAGCGAGAGAGGGAACGAGGGAGGACCCTGCTTGCCACGTGACATCCTCCGACTGGCCGCGACCCCCCCGCACGCACACACACGCACACACACACACACACACACACACACACACACACACACACACACACACACACACACACACACACACACACACACACACACACACACACACACACACACACACACACACACACACACACACACACACACACACACACACACACACACACACACACACACACACACACACACACACACACACACACATACGCACACACACACACACACACACACACATACACACATACACACACGTACACACACCTACGCCTCGCACCCCGCCATCATTACAACGCCACCCCCACCCACCCGCCTGCCCACCCCCTCAGGTCCTGGTGCACTTTTTCAACGGCAGCGCCAGCGAGCGTGACTACAACCGCACCCTGCTTGTGGGCGTGCTGGGCGCTGGGCAAGCCTTCACCAGCCCCTTCCTCAACCCAGCGTGAGTGCCTGAGTGGTTCGGGCTGCGGCTGGCTGCTGCTGGGGTTGGGGAGGCTACTGGGTGGTTTGGCGCGCACACGGCGGGCCGGGCAAAGGGGTCATGTAGTACACGGCAATGGACTTGCTGCTGCCCATGCCCGATCGTAAGACTCGCTTGCTTGCATCGTGCTGACGAAGCCCCGTCATTTTCTGCTGCCCCGCTTACCCCGCTCACTGCCGTACAGCGGTGGCGTCAAACAGTACGGAGGTGGTTGGAAGGTCACTGTGATCTGGATCCAGAACGGCAAAAGCGCGCTGATCCAGATGTGCCGCATGTACGCCCGTACGGACTGCAGCACCGGCGTAACGCCCGCGCCCCTGCCCATCGCGCCGCCGCCGCCCCCTGTGGCACAGCGCGCACCGCCTCCGCCCCGGCCTCCGCCGCCCCGGCCGCCACCTCCTCGTCCGCAGCCGCCCGGACCTCCTCCTCCCCGGCCTCCACCCCCGCCCCGGCCTCCACCGCCCCGGCCTCCTCCTCCCCGGCCTCCCCCACCCCGGCCTCCCCCGCCCCGGCCTCCTCCTCCTCGGCCTCCCCCGCCCCGGCCTCCCCCGCCCCGGCCTCCCCCACCCCGGCCTCCCCCGCCCCGGCCTCCCCCACCCCGGCCTCCCCCGCCCCGGCCTCCCCCACCCCGACCTCCCCCGCCCCGACCTCCCCCGCCCCGGCCTCCTCCTCCCCGGCCTCCCCCGCCACGGCCGCCTCCACCCCGTCCGCAGCCACCCCATCCACTGCCGCAGCGCCCACATCCACCCAGCCCACCCCTTCCTTATATACTGAGTGGTATCGTGTTTGATCCCTTTCCGCCGTCTCCTCGGCCCCCTCGCAAAGCGCGCCCTCCCCCACGCCCGCCCCGCCCACCCCCCAAGCTGAGGTCGCCAAAGCCGCCCCGACCACCGCCCCGGCCGCCGAAGCCGCCCCGCCCACCCCCAGTTGGAGCGCCCACCTAGGCGCAGCATGCAGCGGGTGCCGCAATGGATCCGCCGCCTCCTACGAGGTGCAGCGGCATGGGCTGCCCTGCCGCCAACGGAATGGAGGGCTGCCGCCGCCTCAGCTGCACCAGAGGAAGGGTATACCGAGAGCATTCATGTGATCTGGGCGCCAATGTGGGGTGTATGTTTGCGTGCGCCTTCGGCACGCACGGAGCGCATGACTCATAGGTGTGTACAATAAAAGTGCCATAGGTTCATGCCATACGGCTGAATGTATGATTGTCATGGCAGTCCTCGAAGTCCAATAATTTCGACCAGCACGTATTGCTGCAGGCCAAACTTGTACCTATGTTCAGGAACGACGCTGTACATAGCGGTATGCTCACGTGCTAATGGCTTGCATGGCCAGTGCCAGGCTGCCAGCACCACATTCATCCCTAGTTAGTTGATAGCATGGTAAAACGCTTCTGGCTTACGTAAAAGAAAGTTTTGGTGGTTGCATGGCTGCCGGCTGTTCACGCCTGGCGAACGGTGTTCTGGTGTTACCGAGTGCTAGTGTCGGCTCGGCTGCTAAGCCAGGACGACAGCGGGCACTGTCGCACCCAAGCGCGACACCTGTTCCTGGCTGGTTGTACTTGCAGCCGCTGTAAGAAGCAGGGCGATGAGGAGGAGGAGCAAGCTGTGATGGCGTGAAGGCCGGGACTGGGATTGCAATATTGTGTTGGATTGTTGACGCGAGCGAGGCGTGGGCGCTAGTGGGCGTGCATTCTTTGGAGCCGTAAGGGCTAGGGCATCTGTACTGCCGTTACGCGCCCCGCAATGCGTGCGGCCCTGCAATGCCTGCAATGCGTGCGGCCATGTGGCTCCTCTCACTGGGGCTCTTGCCTACAGGCTCCCCTGCATGGTCGGGTTGGCCGTAAGCATCCATCGTGCGCGGTTTGCGAGCGGCAAGTTGATTCTCTCTTCAAGTATACGGTACCAGTAATGCGCTTGGGGACGGGGAGGCAGGGGTGCGGTGGGACAGGGCAAGGTAGGGGCAGGTTGGCGTAGTCCCAAGGCTGATAAGCTGAGCAACGAGTACCGCGTTGCCATAATCCAAGTTGCCATAATGCTGTAAAAGGCTGACCGTGAACTGAGCGCCTGAGGCTGAGACGGGCTGAGGCGAGCTGAGCTGCTTGCTGACATCCGCCATCACTGAACTGGCGCGGGGCTGCTCCCGGGCAGGGTTATCCAGGACTGTATACAGGGCGCAGGCAGCGGTGATCAGCAGAGCACTGGGCGTGTAGGCTTGTAGGCCCATTTACAGGGCCCACCCCGCCCACTCCCATTCGTTCCCCTCCAAAATTCCAAATGTGACGTGGTGCATACCGAAGTGCCATTGTGTGCAGTCCTGGTCTAGGGGCGCACCGACGCCACCTGGGGTTTGGCCTGGCACTGGATGACCTTGCAGACCTAGTGCCTGACACAAGGGGGCAGGTGGATCCAAAGTCGTAGTGCATGCGGGGCCATGTGCGGCCAGCTCGCACACGCGCACGCTCTTCTAGCCCCCGTGCAGTACACTCTTGTGCAGAGGGAAAGCGTCCGATACATGTTGACTCGGTGCGATGTTGACCGGCGGGCTGTTGGCATCGTGTCGATGGCGTTGGGGCATACGCACCCGCATACCCGGACCCGCTAACCCGTTACACACACCGTGGCCCTGCCTCAGCTGTCATATGCCGGCAGCCTAGTTTCCGTACCGTACCTTCTGAGGTCTTGACAGGCACACGTGCACAGAGCCAAGTACTCCTGGGCATTATGTGGCCGGGGGATCCCCTGGAGGTATGGGGGGTTCCCCACGGACCGGAGCGCCCCCCTCATGGGGAGAACCGCATGTACCGGGGCTCCCCCCTCGTGGGGAGGGCCCTCGGCTCCCCAAAATGTCGTCATCGCGGAACACCGCGCCCGCGCCCTCCACCAGCAGTCCCAGCCCTCCCCCCTTCTCAGGAGGGCTTCCCATAGCTCCCCGCGGCTCCATGCCTGCTCAGCTCGTGCCCGCCGGTGACGGCGCCGGGCACTCCGATTGGCCTGGACCGCGCGCCTGCATATCGTAACCTCAATAGCAGATGTCGGCATCACTTCTTGGACGGACTAGCTTTATGTAGCAGGAGTGCCAAAATGCCACAGTAGCTTGGACCAGTTACAATGTCACTTAGGGACTTCAAAGTTCCAAACCCTATAAGTGCAGGCGCTAAAAGGACGGATCGAATTGCGAAGAGGAAAAACCCGAATCAAGTTAGAGTGCGTGTGCGACCTCGCATTGAACAAAGCAACACTCAACAGCAAGTAGGCCACCACCAGCTAGAAGATGATGAGGGAGAGCAACATGCTAACGTGGAGATGCATATGGGCGCTTCAGCAGCGGATCCGCTGCCGCATGTGCACAGCGAGTCCGATGATGAAGAATAATAATAATATCTACGCAGGGCACAGGTGCCCGCGTGTCTTAAGGAGGAGTGAGACAAGCTCACCCCACCATTGGAAAACTTGATTTCCCTACCCCGGCTCCCCTGCGCGGGGGCCGCCATTGGCGGTCCCCTGGGTGCGGCCTCCCGGGCGGCATCGGGTGTTGGCAATGCCCATCTCTCGCTCTAGCCGGTAGTACAGGTTTGCGGTGCCCCGGAGTGTGGTGACGCTATGCATGTGGAGACGTGTGCAGCAGGCCTTGGCTGCCTGCGGTTTGGCTCCTAGGTCTTTGAGGAGAGTTTCAAGGGTACGGGGGACAGTGCCACCGTGGCCCAGTGTAATAACGTGTTTAGTATCGTAGTGCACAGTCCAACCTGCAGCTCGCATGGCAGTGGCAAGGGTGGCGTGCTGTGCTTGTTTTTGAATGAGCTTCTCGCTGTGGTGCAGGTCAGAGGTGTATCCAACTTCAAGGATGTACACTGGGTAGGCCCCTTTGTTGGCTGGTGGGGATGTCATGAAGCGTTCTGCTTCGGACCGGGGAAGGTTCGGGATAAACAGGATGTCAGGCCGCATCCTGTTGAGGTCTGCAGCGGGCACTTGCGGGCAGAGCCATGACGGCGGCCGCATGCCCGCACAGTACTCAGGCAGTTCAGCTCGGGAGGTGGCATCCATTATCATGTAGCCACCACCGTTGTGACCATGGTGTAGGCATTCGGCAATCGTCCGCACTGCAGTGTTGTGTTTGGCTATCCTAGCGCCAACGAGTTGGGGGTGCGCGCAGTGGCCGGCAAGGTGACCTGCGGTGCCACGCTCTGGGTCAGATCCGCGGCTGCGCTGGGTGTGGGCACAGAGACCACATTTGTCGCTGTCTCGTAGTTTAAACAAAGCCAGCCGGGCCGGGCAGATGAGGCCTCCCTGACGAGCATTCTGTATGAACCGGCGTAGGCCGTGGCTGGCGTCCGAGTTCGTCATGTACGCGTTACTGGCGCGTGGGTCAAGGCTGGGTGCTGCCTCGGCCCATTTCTCAGTGTACAGGGTTTTGTTGGCGTATCCACCACGGCAGCTGGGGGCCAGTGCCCTGGTGAGGCCCCGGTTTAGGTCCGACACGTAGTGCGTGGCTGTGCTATCGTCGTCCCTGGTGACCGTGAAGGTCGGCCACCAGTGCCGGGCGTGCGGGTCGTTGTCCGCCGGTTCGGATACATCGGCGGGTTTTTCCTGGGTGGCGACGGCAGCCGCCCCTTTATCGGCTTCCTCGTTGCCGTGTAGCCCGGTGTGCGAGATCACTTTAATCAGAGCGGTGGGTGCGCCCCGGGCGTGGCGTGCATGGAGCAATGCCACGACTGAATCCAGGAGGTCCCGATGTTTACTCAGATGCAGTCGCCGAGGCTCGTTAATTGCTCGTTTGATTAGGTACAAGCTTGCAACAGAATCTGATGCAATAGTGAGCTTCTTAGTTGCAAATTCTTTACCTTCGCCACCAAATTCTGCGAGGGCAGCACGAATTGCTGCCAGTTCAGCTCTCGTAATAGTGTTTGTGCACCCAGCGCCATTTGGATTCACGTAGACAACGCGAGAATCGCTGAACCAGGCGCAGGCGCCGGCAACCTGGACTTCTTTGCCATTGTCAGTTTTGATTTTGCTTACCGAACCATCTGTCCAGACGGTGCCATTCACGTCGTGGGCCAGAGCATGGTGGGTCTGGAATCGCGCGTTAGGAAAGCGTCGTGCTTCGTCAGCCATGGCGTGTATCGTCTTTGGGTTAGCGTGCTGGTATTTGGCTTGCTTTAGAAGTGAGTTTGGGAGGGCCGGGCAGGTTGGGGCCGTGGCCGTGTGTGTCCACGTGCGCGGGTCGCTGATGTGCGTGGGTGCGTTCGCCCCCCGTTTCAGTGTGTCCACGAGCCGTTTCAGGCGGGGGGCAAAGCACTGGAGTCCGGCGGGGTTCCCAACAGTGACCAGTCGGAGCCCCTTCTGGCGTTCAGCCTGGGTGTTAGTGCCCAGTCCTGTGTCAAGGCCCGCGGTGCCCGCGGACCAGTTGGCCAGCTCGTGGCAAAGTGGGTGTTGAAGCCACTGCGTGTGGGGGAAAGTGGCCGCTTTGGGGAGCGCCAATACAGTAAGGGTTGGTTCCTGTGAGTCACGCATAGCCTCGGCGCATGCGAGGGCCCACATGAGCGCCTTCCGTGCATCGTGGGGGGTAGAGGGGGGGTGGGCATATTGCAAGCCGGTCCATGCGGTCTGGTAGGCATCGTGCAGTGCGCCAAAGGCCCCATCAGCAGGGTCTCGTGTCCAGTATTCGTGGGCTGCAGTGGAGGAGTTTAGTGGGGACGCAAACATTTCCCGAATGTGTACTGCTTGTGTGACCCGCAGGCATTGGACGATGGCTGCTACTGTGCCTGCCGGCAGCGACACCTGGTGCATTGGCATGGCCTTGCGGTCCTGCTGCGCCGGGTCATAGCGGTAGCGCATGATGAGGGCAGCGACCGCTTCCTCAAAGGCGTTGGGCCGCTGGTTGCCGGTGTGCCTGAAGTGCTCCCACAGGGTAAGGAGGCGGGGGTAGGTGATGGTGCCCAGCCAGCGGCCACTGGGTTCATGGACGTGCGCCTCAGCTGGGCCACGGCGGGTGCCACCAGTGGTGGTAATTGTGTATGCTCCGGGGGCCACGATGTCCTTGTAGGGGTTGCACGGGCTTGTGGTGATGGTGGTGGTCGTGCGGATGTCACGCGCGCGGGATGCGGTATCCAGGGGCTCGGCGTCGTGGCGGCCTTGGCGCTGTCTGGCGGTAAGGTTCCGATCAGGTGCGGGGCGCACTGTTCGGGGCCGCGGGCCTTGGTTGGTACCGTTTGCTAGCCGGGTTTTGCACTCCTCCAGTAACTCCTCCCATTGTGGACTGTGTTTTAGGTCCCGTTCACGGTCCGTGCTCGGCGCCCACGTGACATGTCGTAGGAGTTTGGTCGTCCAGGACGAGAATAGGGGGGCCCCAGTGGGCTGCGGTGCTGCCGGCTCTGCAGCTTGGGCAGGCTCTTCAGGTGAGATTGCGTGGGCTTGGGTTTCAGCCGGAGGCTCAGCCTCGGTCTGCGCAGGTTGTGGGCCTGGGCGCGTCGCAAGAGGGTGCTTGTAACACCTGGCATTCTGGATAGTTGCGTAGCCCATGCGAACAAAAGCAGAGACAATGCCGGCCGGGCAAATGGACGGCTTCCACTGCACCTTCCAGTATTTTTCACGTGTCCCAGAGGTGTCCTCTCTGGCTTTGCGCTTCCGTGTCAGTTCTTTGTCCGTGACAGTTTGTTTGTTTTCGCTGTGCAGGACCTGTGCCAGTTCCTGTCCGTCATTGTCCAGGTCGTAGGTGAGTTGAGTGTCACCGTTAGTGCGGTTGTCGGCGGGCCGTGGGACTAGATCGTGTGTGATCCTGGCGCGGGCCAGTCGCCAGCTGGGACGGGCCCCGTGGCCTCCCGCAGCTTGCGCTGCCGGGGCGGTCAGGGGCGGCGTCGGGCTATCGGCGTCCATGGGGTCGTTGTGAGCGGCAGCCTGGTTGACTTCCATAGGCACTCCTGTGTTGTTCAGATACTCGCTTATGGCGTTGGGTTCGGGGTTGGCGGCATTCGCCGTGAGGCGGGATGTGAGGGCGGGTGGTAGCCCACGGCGCTGTTGGCGTGGTTCGACAGCATGTGCAAGGGAGGGTGGGTCTTGTGGGTGTGGGTGGCAGATCCGCATGTGTCCTGTCATGTCTTTGGCGAGCGCTTGGAATACCGAGCATGCCGTTTCGTACCCCCGCGTGCCCACCGGCAGGCTCTCATCGCCGTTGGTGAGCCGCAGGGCATGGTTGATGGCGGCGCGGTCCCCGGTGAGTAAGTCCTCAGGGGTAGTGCGTGTAGTTTCTGCAATGCGTGCGCGTTGCGCTGCATGTTTTGTAACGCGCCGTGCGCGTGTTTGGTTCTGTGGCCGGCGTGTTGTAGCCGGCTTGCGGGCTCTGGCCGGTGGCCGTAGGGAGGGTTGCGTTGCCCCATCAGCGGGGACTTCCGGTGCAGCAGCACCTTGTGCGCCGGGATGGGCCTGGGCCGCCCCTGCTGGAGAGGGGGGGGCTAGGTCGGCGGGGGCTTGCGTGGTGTTTGCTTGGGCGGGGGGCGCCTCCGGGAGGGGCTGCAGGTACCGGTCGAGGGGGTTGACCATTCCGAGAGGGAGGGGGTCCGCCCTCATGGCTAAAGCCACGATTGCGGCCACGTCAGGCAGTGCACGCTGTGCGGTGGTCAGGGGGGCAGGGCTGCCGTGGGCTGGAGCGTTTTCCCCTGCACGTGCAGCCATACTGAGAGCAAGGCTAAGCCTGTTCAGGGCTACCTTGTGCTTGTGCCGGACCCGGCTCGCTCCCATGTGCTTCTCGAGGTCCGAGCTAGTAATCAGGTGTTTGCCTGTGTTGCGGTCCACCAGGTGGCTCAGTTCGAGCCTCAGGTCCGCAAGAGGGAGGACGTATTCAATGGGGAGAGGTTCGACGCCCCGGGCCTCAGCTTCTGCCTCAAGGGCAGCGGCAATGGACCAGGTAGGCGCAGTAAAGGCAGACCCATTTTGGTACAGTGTGACACCGTACTCTTTTGCCAGGGTCATCTGTTTCAGCGTCGTAAGGTGGTGTGACCTATGGGCTGGGAGAAGGTGGGCCTGTGTGGGGCCAGCTATGCTTGCCTGGCGCGGCAGAAGGGCTCGGGTTACTATCCCAAGACGGCCCGAGTCATTTAGGGCAAGGACCAGGGCTCGCTGGGCCACGCGCGCGTATTGCGGCAGGAGGGAGCCCAGGCCCAAGCCGTATTCGTTGGCGGGCAGGAGGGAGGTCCGGGTGGGGAAGCTGCGGGGGAGTCCGTAGCAGCGCTTTGCATAACCAGCCAGAGTAGTGTCGAGCGTTGTTATGTCCTGTTTTGTGAAGGGCATTGCTGCGAATCCATATGCAACTGTGGTGTGCACGCACTGTTGTATCATGCGCAGGCGTTGTGCCGGTGTCGCCAGGGATGTGGCAATGGCTGTGCCCTTGTCCTTCACAATCTCGGTGACTCTTGCGACATGTGCCGACCAGTCCAGCGAGAACGTGAGCTGCACTCCCAGGTACTTGTACGGCTGGGTCGGGGGGAAGTACGGGACAGGGGTCGTGCCAATCTTAATTGTGTTGGTCATGTTGCGGCGCATGGCGGCAAGGGTAGCTTTTCCTGTGGGCCCGTCAAGGTTGGGGTCCGAGCGAGATTTGTCGTGCCAGATGGCGGTGGTGGCACACTTGGTGTGATTGACACGCAGGCTCGCCCACTCGGCGTAAGATGCGATTTTGTCACATTGAACCTGCAGGTCGTCGAGCGAGTTGGTGAGCGCCGCCAGGTCGTCTGCGTACGCGGCGGCACTGCAATGGTATTGCAGGTTTTCGCTGGGGGTCAGGCAGCCGTAGTGGTAGCCCCGTCCGCCCGCATGGAGCCAGCGGACAAGAGGCTCCATGAACAGAATAAAGAGCACAGGTGAGAGTGTATCCCCTTGCACGGTGCCTCGCTCTATGGGAATGGCGGATGTGCTTCCGTGTTCGGTGCGGATGCGGGTGGTCGCATGTGCATATAGGTTGCGGACTGCGCGGATCAGGTCCGTTGGCAGCCCAAGGTCAAACATAATTTGTAGTAATCGGTCCTGGTCGATTGTGTTAAACGCGGAGCTATAGTCCACGTATACCGCATAGACATCTTTTCCAAACAGTGCGGCATCCTCAAGGGCATGTACTAAATTTAGGACCTGCCTTTCGGTGTTGCAGTAGGCACGGAAGCCTTCCTGCGCTTCACTGAATAGCTGGAGGGGGCCAGCCAGTTCGCCAATGCCCAAGGTAAGCATGGACGTGTACAGCTTGTAGCAGGTATTTGCGAGCGCAATGGGCCGTTTGTTTTTTATGTCCAGGGCGTCTCCAGGTTTGGGGAGTAGCACGGTCTCCGATGCGGCCCAGGTTTCAGGTATTTGTGACTTGACGTACATGATTTGCAGGATACAGTGGAGGTTGCGCTTCATGCCCGATGGCAGGATACGGAGCAGTTCGTTTGGTATGCCGTCAGGGCCTGTCGCCTTGTTTCTGGAGAGGTGAGAAATGCACTGCTCAAAATTTGCCGTGTCTGCCATGCTGGGGAGCATGGAGTGTGTGTCAGGGTGCCGGTTGCGGTCCAGTGTGAATTGATCTGTTGCGTCGGCTTTCTCAAATGGGTAGCCGCGTGTGGCGTTGCTGGGTAGTCGGAAGTCCCCAGTGCGGGTGCCGCGTGGTGGGGCGGACAGCTTTCGGAAGTGGGTTTCGAGTATGGCGAGGATGCTGGTGGAGTCAGTCGTCACCTCCCCAGTTTCTGGGTTCCGGACCGCTGGGAGACCCCGTTCCATGTCTTCCTTCTGAAAGATTCTCTTGTGCCCCTGTGCAGGGCGCGTGGCCAGGGTATGTTGCAGCGCTGTGGCAGCGGCCTCTCGCTGGGCTTTGGCGCGGTCCGCCACTAGCTGGCGGTGCTCGGCCTGGCAGGCCTTTATTTCGTTCCGCAGCTTTGCCGCCGCATTGGCGGCGTCTACCTCAGGTAGGGCCTGGGGCCCTTGCGTGAGGTTTGTCAGTTGTGTCTTCAGGGCCACTTCCTTGTCCCATAGGGGCTTTAGCACCCGTGCGGTGGAGCGTGATGCGTGGTGTTTGCCAGTGAAGGGGGCTTTCCGGGTGCACTCTTCAAGGAGGCATGTTAGCCCGGTGTCCAGTGCGGAGGCAAGTTGTTCTGCAAGTTGGTTGATATCGGCCTTCTGGATGCTCGTGTCCTGTGCCAGGTCTCGGTGCATGACGCTGGCGGGGTAGCCTGTGGGGTCCATGCTGTGCCTCGTGAGTGCATGTTCAATTGATTGCGTTGCCTGCCTTGTTGCGGAATGCAGGTCGGCTGTTGCTTCCACCAAGGCTTCCTCAAGGCGGATAGCTGCGGCGGCCAGTTGCTTTTGTGTGACGGGCAGTGCGACCTCGGCCCATCGTTGTTGGGACTGCTGCTGGGGGGCTGGGTTCCGGGCGCCGGCCTGTGGTGCCGGCCATAGCTGTAGGTCCGCGGCTAGTAACTCTGCGTGGACTGGTTTGTGGTCAAAGTTGCCTGCAACTGTACTGGTGTATTCACGCGCTTCTGTGCATGCAGCGCGCGTGGCAGGGCATAGGAGGATGTCATCGATGCGACTGTGGTATGGGGCCATGCCCGGGCGCGTTTGTTCATATGACCATTCGGCAGTGGTAGTGGTGTCTCCGCGGATAGGGCGCAGGCCACTATCGGCAAGGAACCGCTGGTGGGCCCGGTCCGCCGTGTCGATGGGGCTGTCCCGCTCATGTGCTCGGGCGACGGCATTAAAGTCTCCCGCGGTGACTAGGTGGTGTCCGCACGCGTCCGCCCGGCCTACCACCTGCTGACAGTATGTGTAGATTGCCTTGCGGGTTTGCATGTCTTCTGGTGCGTAGATGCCCAGTACAGTGAGAGGCGTGCTCCCGGGGGTCTTAATTTGAACGTGTGACACATAGCCATGGAGTGTTGGTGGGGGCGTGTGGTGTGTGACACAGCCGAGGTCACTGTACCGGGCGGAGATGGCCACCGCTACGCCAGCGCTACCGCGCGCTGTGGCCGCGCGGGGAGTAGTGCTACAGTAGAGGCGGTATCCTTCATTTCGGAAGGCTCGCTTGATTGAGTCAGTCTTCCCTGTCAGTTTTGTCTCGGTTAGGACAACTATGTCGGCTTTCCACTGGGCTAGGTTGCAGAGGGTGAAGCTGAGGTTGCCGGGTTGGCCGGTGGACAGAATTTCTGAGAGCAGTCCCCGTACATTGTGGGTCACGATGTGTAGGGTGGTGTTGCTGCTGGGGGGTCTCATGTTTGTGTGTGCCTGGTTGGGTTCCATGTGGGCGTGGTTGCGTGCAGTGGGCCGTACTAGCCAGTTAAGGATAGTTTGTCGGGTGCCTGTCGTGTTGAGTCGGGGTGCTATGCCGGCATTTGCATTGTGTGGCTGCGCGGGTGCGGTAGTGTGGGGTGCTGCATGCTGTGGCGCCCTGTGTGCTGCCCGCAGCGGTGAGTTGTCTTGGGCATGTTGAGCTGGCTCTGGTGCCGGCCTTCCTGTGGCGGCGGGCCCTGTCTGCACGGGTCTGGTGGCCTCCATGTGGGGTGGCGGGCGTGGTGGCGGGACGATCTCACGGAGTTGCCCAAGTGCGTCCTGAAGTGTTGCCGTGTCAGATGCACGCACCGCGTCAAGGCACCAGACCTCCCCATCAAGTGTGTTCCAAGTGTTGTCGTGTAAGACCGTGTTGTGGATAGGGCTGTTCACCGAGTCTATTACTCTCCATTGTCCTGCTTCGTAACGCACAGCAATTGTGTGTCGCACAGTGTACTGGTGGACGGTAAAGCCGCGAGTTCGGGCGGCTACCGGAAGGCTCTCTAGGACCTTTTCTTTGCTGATGTCGCCGTTGAGTCGCGGAAAGTGGGTTCGGCGCATAATCAGCTTCCTGTTGGGGTAGGCGAATATGTTGCTGATGGTGGCATTGTGGTACAGGTAGTGGTTCAGGAGAAATTCGCTGAAGGCGCCACTGTTGGGGCAGTAGCATTCTTTCCAGAACAGGGCATTCGGGTCTTGCGTGGCTGTGAGGTGAGCGTGCACTCGTTTAGCGTAAGAGAGGACATCCAGGGGGTCGAGCCATGCGAGCCCCAAAGAGTTGTTGAGGGCGTGGACACTGCAGAAGTGTTGCCGCTGTGTTTCACGGTATGTGGTGTTGGAGTTTGGCGGCCAGTGCAGTGCGGCTGGTGGTCGGATGTTCACTGCCGCATGCGTGCGAGGGTCGGCGGGCGCCGGCGGGGCTGTCGGGTCTGTGGGCAGCGCACCTCGCAGTGTTGGCTTGATGTAGGGCATGGTGTGTGTCCGGTTTACTGCATATGTAAGCGTGAGGAGAGTGGTTGCCTGGCTAGCAGTAAGTAGGCCGGTGACCAATGCTGGCCCCCAGAGTGCCGGCTGTGCCGGTTGCACACTGCAAGGGTCCGGCAGTGTGAGGTACAGGTTTCGCAGGATGATGGCCATGGCCGTTCCCCAGAGTAGTAGCTTCCGCCGGGCCCAGGTTGCAGAGGCTATCTGCCGTGTCACTTGGACCACATAGTTGAGGAGAGCTGGGAGACAGAGGACGGCAAGGATGGATGTCACTGTCAGTGCGAACAGGAGACCGAGGGCTGCGGGGATGGCGGTTATCCCGAGGGCAAGCGCTATTACACACAGTGGGGAGAGAGCAAGAGTGGTGAGTGTGGGACCCCATAGTAGCAGGCTGAGAATTGCACCGTTTGCATAGATTTCCGTGTTGATGGAGGTAGTGTGGGTTTCGGTGTGCAGGAGGTGGGTCCAGAGCATATACATGGCCCCTGTCGCGGTGATGATGGCGAGGCTGACAATGGCTTTGTCAAGTATGGTGTGTAGTGCTTTGCCAGTCTGGGCGACTGTCTGGTAGGTGGCGAGTCTAGACAGGGTTGCAAGGTGTGTGCCCACTCTGATGGCGATAGCATGGCTGTGCATGGCTGCCCGTACATGCCCTGCTCCAACCCAGTGGAGGTAGACGGCAAGTGCAAGGTGCAGGCGAAGAAGTGGCGAGTTTTCCCAGGAGGCACTACAGTTGTGGGTTGGTTGGGGCCCGTAAGCTGTTTCTGCCATGGAGTGCAGTGCCGAAGCACCGGAGCGCAGCATGGTTCCTCCATGCCGACTGCCCAGGTCGCCCAGCGCAAGCACACTCGTTAACAGGCTCTCTCCAAGCAGCCCGATTGTCTTACTCGCATATGAACGGTATACTCCCTCCGCTGTGCATAACTTTCTCATGCCACTCCTGCATGCCTGTGCTATTTTCAGATTTGTAGAAAGGAGTCCCTCCCCTACCGGTTGCAAAGCAGTTATCATCACATTGCGTATGTTGGTGCATCCAGGCTTTGGCTTAACCTTTGCGCGCGACAGGAGTCCGCCAGGGCTTCGGTATTGCCTTCGTTCGGAGCTTGTCGGTTGTGGTTCTGTGAGCAAACTCGCATTTTCATAGAGCTGGGAATTAGCTGTATAATACTGGAGGCCAAGAGGCTCGGCTCGACCCCTTTCTGGGACGTCGTTGGCGAGCGGCTCTGAGGCAACTGGTATGTGCTTGGAGCTTATAAGCTCCTCAAAAGACGGGTGTTTTGCAGCAGTTGGGCTTTGCGAAGGTCTCTTTGGCGACATGCCGAAAGGTTCGGCGCCAGCACGCTTGCTAGCTGTGTAGCACGTCGTGTGCAGTATACTGGTATTAAATATGCCTTTCTGAGAGCAGCGATCCGACAAGAGCGTCGCGTTCGCGGGGTTCGAGTGTACTGTGAGCATCGAGTGCGCAGAGCTGAAGTTCTCCCTCCACACGCTACCGTGTGCGTGGTTAATTCCATGTGTCGCAATGGGGCCATCAGTGTGGCTTAGGGCTGGCAGCTGTGCGCCAGTTGCCCGGCTATTGCAAACATGCGAACATCCCCCTTTCGCCGAGCTCTCGGTGCAGGTCGTGAGACCTCTTGCAGACCACTTTTGGATTGGCATGGTACGGTCATGGTTGCCCAATAGCGCGAAAGCGCTGGAATGCCGGGGCGGTCCCCGGTCAAACCAGCGGTCGGCCGCGGCAGAGCCAGACGCGTTCCCAGCCGTGGTCGCGTTGGTTGTCAGCATGCAGAGTGCAAAGCATATCAGAACGCAGATACCTGCGGACTTTCGCTCCACCTTTCGCCGAGCAACCATTTTCCACATATTTCCTAGCGACGAGCTTGCGAGGTTGGTAAGAGGTGTATTTGTATGCATTCTTTGTCGTGTGAGTTGTTTTTGTCTGTCCGATGATGAAGACACCGAGCAAGGCGACGACGCATCAGTGGACGTTGCAGCTCAGGTCAGGGTCCGAAAGGCGTTCTTAAAGCACTACGCCTCGGGGGCAGACAGCCGCAGCCGCCTCCTCGACAGTGCCGCCGACACGCTGCGGGCGTTGGCCCAGGCCATCCCACGCACATGTCCTGGGTGCGGCGTGTCCGCGGTGTTCGGGGGAAAGCGATGTTCCGTGACAATTGTCACATGGGAGCAGCCTGTGATCGCGGAAATACCTGTGGGCTGGTGCACAACGTGCAAGCAGGGCTGCAACTTGCTGCCGGTTCAGGCGGACTGCGTCTCCGACTCGAACAGCGGGTGGGACCTCGACCGCGCTCACTCTGGCAAGAACGTTCTCTGGTGGCACCAGTCCGTGCTGCAGATGTATGACATCCTGTCATTCAGGACCAGACATCTCAGCGCAGACGCGTTTTGTGACGCTATGATGAACAGCTGGGAGCGCAATGGGATCTCCCGTCCAAGCTCTGTGTCGGCGACAACCCTGCGCCAGCGCATGCGCGAGGCGCTGCTGCTGTATATGGACTGTCAGAACGTCATCGAGGACTACCCGGAGGACACTATAACCGACTGGCCTCGCGGCGCCCTGAACAGCTGCCCCTGCTGCGGTGACAGCGTCACATGTGCAGCAATGGCGGTGGACGCAGGCGCCGGGCCAGCCGGCGGCGCCATGGCAGCCGGCGTAGCGGCTGCCGCTGCAGTGGCTGGGGAAACAGTGGTGGGCGCACGCGCCGGGCCGAGCGGCAGTGGCGGCGTGGCGGGTGTGGACATGGCAGGCGCCGGGCCAGCCGGCGGCGCCATGGCAACCGCTACTGTGGCCATGCTTGGTGCAGCCGCTGTCGCTTCAGCATGGCTGCTCACCGCATGCAGTCCTGAGGGCTCTGGTCCGGGTCCTTCTTGTCTCCACTCGGTGCACTTCGACGCATGCTTCAAGTTGAATTTGCTGGCGTTCAGAGGCTACGCGGCGCAGTACACGCAGCTTGCACGCCGCCGCTTTTTCCTGCCCAACACGCTCATCCAGCAGGTACTTGCAGACGGCACGGCTTCGCAGCAGATTGGAGCAACCCACTGCTCCAACTTCAACGCCGATAAGGTCAGTAGTGTGGAATGAGTGACGTACCAGCACCATGGCCTAACAGAACCTTACAGCCCTAACCCGACCCCTCTGACCCAACAGGTGCTTGCAGCCGAGTCACGCAAGAACCTGATCACGGCAGTCGGGGCTGTGCTATGCCGGCACGGTATGCTGCTGCGGTTGATGAACCTATTCGGAGGCGAACGTCATGCCTACGCTACGACTGCGGCGTTGTCTCTCCTGAGCGCTGGAACAGCGGTGCAGTTCTGGTGGTACGACATTGCTTGCAGGTGGGTTTGCTCCTGTAGGGCTTCTGCTTCCGTTCCATACAGTTACGCTAACTTTTGCGACTGCAATGAATGCAGGTGGGGCAAATCCTACACCAAATGGCTGGGACGGCAAGCTCCAGAGCTGCAGCAGCTGGGCGCAGGCCTGCGACCCCTAATCCCGCCGTGGCATCGGTACGCCCACAGGTGAGTGGCTATCACTTCTTACCCTGGCGATGACTAACAATGTCATGTGTACTGTTTGCAGCCTCGCCTGCCAGAAGGCATTTGGTCACGCCAGCGTAGGTGGTGTGGGGCAGGGCACTGGGGAGCCGGCTGAGATCTTCAACAGCGTCATTGGGCCGCATGGCGGGGTCACCCAGTACATGAGTCCGGCGAATAGGGAGGCGCATCTGGAGCGTGTGTGCCGCCTGTACTGCCGGGACGTTTTGGAGGACATGCCGATGCGGCTCTGGCGCATGCGTGAGCGTGCGAAGGCGGTCCTGTCCAGTGCGCGGCAGCGCGTTGACGACCTGGAGGCAGCCCTTGCAAAGGAGATGAGCTGCGAGGTCGAGGAGGTGTGTAATTAGCTTGGTGGGGGGCTTGCTTTGAGAAGTCTTCATGTTCTGAACCTTTAGTTACAAGTTACTTATAGCCTCCACCTTCGCCACTTGTCCGAGCAGGTACGACAGCGCCTGCAGCAGCCCGCAATGGAGCCCGTTGCGGGCACCGGTGCGGGCGCAGGCGCAGGCACAGCGGCAGCCGCAGCCGCAGCCGCAGCCGCGGGCACCGGCGTAGGCGCGGGCGCCGGCACGGGCGAGGGCATGGGCGAGGGCACGGCCGCGGGCGCGGGCACGGGCGAGGGCACGGCCGTGGGCGCGGGCACGGGCGCGGGCACGGACACGGGCACAGGCGTGAGTGTGTCTGCTGCAGAGTATGCACGCTGCAGACTTGCCATCATGAAGCTGCAGCGTGAGGATGCGCTGGACGACAGCTCGGACGCAGTGCGTCTAGGGCTGCTATTTCCAGGCGCAGATGCTGTGCCCGTGTGGCAGCGACCAGTCCTCATCCGCTCCATAAAGGAGCAGGCTGCAGAGCTCGAGCACAAGAACGGGTACGATCCAGTAGCCTGGGGCCCAGGGTCGGTGCTGATGCAGGCAGCACTGGCGGCGCTGGCGGAGAGCGAGCTTGCGAAACTGTGTGACGAAGTAGAGGTACGTTCCGGGCCGCGATGCCCGCCGTCATTTTGCAATGCTTGTACATTCACTGTCACAACAATCAATCTTTACCTGCCTGTGTGTGTCTTTCGGTGCTGACAGGATGCCGTGTCGGACGTCGTTGCGCTTGGCTACGTGGTCAAGAAACTGGCAGGCCGCCGCCACCAGCAGCAGCTTGCGGTGAAAGAGGAGAGGCGGGCGCGGGAGTCCGTGGCCCGGCTGTGGGGCGATCTCGTCAGCTGGAGTAAAGTCCCCAGAGCCACGTCTGAAGAACTGCGGAGTGGCCTCTCAGCTGCGGGGGCTATGGGCAAGGCCCTCAAGAAGCAGGCCTTTCCGTGGGTGCCACGGCACGGGCGCCTAGGGGTGCCGAAGCTGGAAGCGCGTTGGCGCCGCGCGCAGGAGGAAATTGTGCGGTGCACGGAGGAGTTAGAGCTTATCACCAAAGAAAGCACGTGTGCGGTCAAGTACTACACGCACCGCGCGCGCCTTTTGACCCAGGCACAGTGCGGTGTAGAGGAGCGGAGTAGCCGCGGGCGGTTGCTTGGGCTGCACTTGGCAGCATGCAACCGCATGCGAGGAAAATTTGATGTGCTGTGCACGGTGGAGGCAGTGAATGACTGAGTAGCTAAGGTGGGGCACGGTGTAGACCATACAGGCAACGGAAGAAAGTAAGGATGGCGCGTGAGTGCTGTCTCTGGAACACTTCTGACGCTCGCGGCGGGAAAGCGGGCTGCAAGCATAGGCAGCTGGCCTGCACACTAACGTACTGCCGGGCGTGTGAGTGCTGTCTCTGGGGTATTGGTGACACTGGTGACGGGAAAGCGGGCTGCAAGCATAGGCAGCTGGCCTGCACGCTAACGTACTGCCGGGCGTTTGAGTGCTGTCTCTGGGGTATTGGTGACACTGGTGACGGGAAAGCGGGCTGCAAGCATAGGCAGCTGGCCTGCACACTAATGTACTGCCGGGCGTGTGAGTGCTGTCTCTGGGGTATTGGTGACACTGGTGGCGGGAAAGCGGGCTGTAAGCATAGGCAGCTGGCCTGCAGACTAACGTACTGCCGGGCATGTGAGTGCTGTCTCTGAGATATTGGTGGCGGGTAAGCGGGCTGCAAGCATAGGCAGCTGGCCTGCACACTAACGTACTGTCGGGCGTGTGAGTGCTGTCTCTGGGATATTGGTGACACTGGTGACGGGAAAGCGGGCTGTAAGCATAGGCAGCTGGCCTGCAGACTAACGTACTGCCGGGCATGTGAGTGCTGTCTCTGAGATATTGGTGGCGGGTAAGCGGGCTGCAAGCATAGGCAGCTGGCCTGCACACTAACGTACTGTCGGGCGTGTGAGTGCTGTCTCTGGGATATTGGTGACACTGGTGACGGGAAAGCGGGCTGTAAGCATAGGCAGCTGGCCTGGAGACTGACGTACTGTCGGGCGTGTGGGTGATGGGATGTTTCTGACTCTGGCGGCGGTGGGACCCAACGCTCTTGGCGTGCTTCCTGGAATGGTGGTACTGACATCAAGCTGAATCCTTTATTGCAGCTACCGGTCATACGTTATACAGCGTACAGAAGTACGATGACCTACTCAGCGCAAGCGTTCTCGTGCCGAGTGTGTAACGCGTGCCGACATGTCATGTGCTGGACTGACCAAGTCTCTAGACACCAAACGTGCTGCCAGCATATATCATATGAAATCTAATAGTATCAGAATGCATGTTCTCGAGTTTGAACGCAAGCAGGTGACCTTCAGTTTGGAGCGACTCGCCTCTCACACCTCCCAAACCCCCGCCGAAACGACCCCCAGAAGCACTACCTTCCAAAAATGACCACCTCCGATTCAGTTGAAACTCAGCAGGTGGCACCTACATAGCATAAGTATCCTTATTATATTGGTTTCCAGCCTGTAAAAACTATCCGAACGGACTATCCTTGAGACATGTCAACGGGTTGCTCAGTGTCACGTGTCAACTACTTCTTCAACATCTCAAGGATGCTTTGCAGCTTTGCGCCCTTATTACGTCTTGGCAGCTCACCAACTGCTATGCGCTTATTGTGCACCGGTGCCCCGGCACCCCCGCCCAGCCCTGGAGGTGGGCTTGCTGTCGGCGCTAGCGCCCCGCCGTCACCGCCACCTGTGCTGCTGCAGTCCGCTGCCGTGGTGGCGCCGGCAGCTGTCACCGCCCTGCCCAGTGCTGCGACCTCCAAGTCCGCGCCGGGCCCGCCTGCACGCTGCAGTGCTTCGGCACCCCCGCCCAACCCGCCGCCCGCACAGTCAACGGGCTTCTGTGCACATGTGCTGCAGCTCCAGCGGCCCATCGGCACCGCCGTGAGAGGGGGTTCATGGCAGTTCACGTGATAGCAGTCGTTGCAGTCATCGCAAAATACCATGTCAAAGACGGTCGCGTCGGCGCCGCCGCACTTCTTACATGGGGCGTCCTCATCGACATCGCTGCAGCCGTGGCTCTCCTCACTGCTGCTGCTCTCCTCACCGCTGCTGCTCTCCTCACCGCCGCTCCCCTCCTCACCACCGCCCTCCTCATCGCTGCTGCTCGCCTCGCCGCTGCTGCTCGCCTCACCGCCGTGGCTCACGTCATCACCGCGGCTCACGTCATCACCGCGGCGTTCCTCTCTGCCGTGGCCCTCCTTGCCACCGCGACTCTTCTTGGTGGTGTGCCTGCTGAGTGCCGTTTGCACCGCCCGCCCAGAGCCCTCCGGCTGCTTGTCCACGCCTGCATCATAATGCGCTGTTCAAGTACGGATGCAGTCACGACGGGATGTATCAACTTACGAGAACGGAGCAACTTTGCCGCAGCCAGGCGCTTGCGAGCATGTTCAAGCGTCAGGCTGAGCATGCCAGCAATGACCGCCACAGCTTCCTCCTCGCCGTACTCTTCCTTCACCTCCTGGAAGTGGCCGAGTGCCTCCTCCTGCAGCGTTGCAAGTATCAGCAAACTACCCGTAGCCGCCCTAGCATGTGCACTTACCTGCGTCGGCGTGAGCTTGCCCCATCTCAAGCTGGCATCCCGCAGCGCCCTGGCCAGGGCTGCCTTGGATAGCCCATAGCCTTCTTCCTTCAGCACCAGCAGCAGCGAGCCCTCCCCGGCCCCCTTCCCATCCATGTTGAAGCGCTCAAAATGCGTCTGCAGGAG
Source organism: Chlamydomonas reinhardtii (assembly GCF_000002595.2). Classification (NCBI taxonomy): domain Eukaryota; kingdom Viridiplantae; phylum Chlorophyta; class Chlorophyceae; order Chlamydomonadales; family Chlamydomonadaceae; genus Chlamydomonas; species Chlamydomonas reinhardtii. The sequence continues at coordinate 8,734,793 of NC_057005.1, read as the reverse complement.
CTGCTGGCTGAGTGCAGTTGCACCTGTTGCATAGGGGATGAAAGGAGTTAATGGGAGCTTGGCACGCAACCGTGCACACGAGGCTTGCACACCTTGCTGCTTGCGGACCTTGCGAGCCACCACCGGGTTGACCACCTCCTCATCGCTGTCACTTGCGTCAGACTCCGCTGATTGCTGGACCCGGGCCGCAGCGGCCCCAGATCGCGCCTGAGATGCCTACAAGCATCAATGGACGGGTAGGCAATAACAACTGCTGTACCGTACCGTACACGGTAGTTCCTCACCTTGTGGTCGGCACGCTCCTCCTTCCATTCCGCCTCCAACCTGCAAAAAGAAGCCATGTCTACGTGCCGGCAGCAATAGAGTACAGGCATACTTACTCGGCCACCTTCTGAGCAACGAACGTACTCCGCCGCACCCCCCAGCTGATAGCCTTCTTTGCCTCCTCCTTCCGAAGTTCGTGCTTCATGTAGTCCACCAGCGGCACGTTAGGAAACCCTAACTTCGCCCGCGCGTCCATGCACGTGCTGCCATCACATGTGCAGCACCCCCCGTCTGCAGGAATCCAGCTTGCAATTTTCCCTGCTGACACGCCGTCATCCTTGCTCCACTTGCCCCCGTTGCACATGTGCACTGTGAATCCTGTATCGTACAGTTCCCGAAGGCCTGGCAGCACGGCGTTCTGCGCGGCAGGTACGCGTCCTTCAGACAAGTGTGCGCCGTACTCCATAAGAAAGACGCACCTGGTACACAAAGCGCAGCGTCTCCCTCACCAGGTAGGACTCTGGCTTGGGTGCTGGCCCTGCGGTGGTGCCAGTCGCCTTGGCCTTGACGATGGTAATGTTGGGCGGGGGCTGGCGGAGCTGGTGTACTGCGTACGCGCACTTCACCAGGTGCGTGATGCTCGGCACGAGCATAGGGTCATCCATGGAGCCGTAAGCATGGACTTCAATGGAGGAGGAGGTGGGGTCGGCGACAATGTAGAGGGCGCCCGGCAGTTGCCTGTGAGTGCGAGTGAACATGACGCACGGTGCATCTCGAGAACACGGCTTTGTTATTTTATGAGAGCACTCACTTCAGTTGCGAGCCCTCGAGGTCCTCCACGGCGTTGGCATCAAACAGCGCCGAGAGGTTGTTGTTCGCAGCGTGTAGGCCATGCCTGATCTTTGCAGCTTTACTTTTCTGCGGGTATTTACATTAGCAAGCCCGAGCGTCGACTTATAACTTTTGAGTTATGAGGTTACCTGTCGGGCCATTTGTAGTTCATTCAGTTGAATTTAATATTCATCGTATGCATTGTTTGTTAGCTGCCTACACGGTTAACATGCGGCCGGGGACTGCAAGGGACACCAAGGTAGCAAGAAGAAGCAAGGGCGTTCAATAGAGCTTCGTTGTATGTGCTGTATTTAGATTTGTGGCAGCTCTGACACTGGGCACTACTAGGCACCGTGCGGGGCGCCGGCGGTGTAGGCCAATCGGAGTGCCCGGCGCCGTCACCGGCGGGCACGAGCTGAGCAGGCATAGAGCCGCGGGGAGCTATGGGAAGCCCTCCTGAGAAGGGGGGAGGGCTGGGACTGCTGGTGGAGGGCGCGGGCGCGGTGTTCCGCGATGACGACATTTTGGAGAGCCGAGGGCCCTCCCCACGAGGGGGGAGCCCCGGTACATGCGGTTCTCCCCATGAGGGGGGCGCTCCGGTCCGTGGGGAACCCCCCATACCTGATCCCCGGGTAGTCACGCGTACCCGCACGTACCCGCCAGCCCCTGACTACGCCGCGGACTACGCCGCCCCTTGCAGCGTTACACGGGAGGGCACTCGTTCTCTCAGAGTGTCCATCCCAAGCTTCGGCCGGAGGTACGCGAAGCTGAATGCAGCCTTTATCATACGGAGGGTGGCATACTGGCCCCCAAGGCCGACACGGCCCCCGATGCGGAGGAGGTTGGTGTGGCGCCGGGAATGGAGGGAGCATATCAATGAATTGCCGAATGCTACAGACGCAGGTTTATTTGACAACGCAGGCATCAAATAATTATCTCTTACTCTGCTCCTGAGCTAGCAACCTGGCCATGCGTAAAAGCCCTACTTTCTGAGCCCCGTTAAGGCACCTCGACTAAGACACAAAGATGGTCGGCCCGCCAGTCAAAACATCTGCGAAGATTGACGGCAAGGTGAGCTGGAGATGTCCGGCCAAATTGGCGCGGAACGAGCGAACGGCTTCTAGCGAGCCATTCTGACTGACGGTTGCTTATATTCTGCAGATTATTCGTGATGACTGGGGGACCAACCCGCACCTCGTCGTCCCGCACGAGTTGGTCAAGCAGCATCTCACCAAGGAGCTCGGAGGGCGGAACCTATCCGTGACGCTTGAGTTCTTTTGCCCGTCCAGCGATGGCAAGGTGCGCTGCCTCGCGAGCCATGGGAATACGCATGGGCGCACATTTTCCTTTCGCTTGCCCCGCCCGCCCTCAGGCACCGGGGCCAGACGCCGTGCCCGTGAAGGTCAAATACACGCTGTTGGAGAGGCGCGGCGAGCACAGTGAGGAGCTGGGCCGCTTCGACCTGACGCGAGTGGCCAAGGCGCTGGGCTCGCTTGCCGAATTCGGTGACGAGGTTGAGCTCTGGTGCGCCGTCCAGCTGGACCGCTTCGTGGTCAAGGTGGTGAAGGAGACGTGCCCGGCGTGCGGGAAGGAGGCGGCGCTGGAGGGTGAGAGCTGGGGGAGGAGGGTGAGCGAGGGAGGGGACGGCACATGCGCCACAGGCAGGTTCCGGCATGCGCACGGTTTGGCTGCGCGGTAAGTGGGTTCCTTACGTGCTTGGTGGTGGTGTACTGCAGACGCGTCTCTGGATTCCTGGGTTGACGACTTGCGGCCGGGGGCTGGGTTGGGGCTTCCGGGCTGGCCTGCTGCAAGGTGGGGGTCCGACTCCTCGACTGGTACCGTACACGTACTGGCTCCACACAGGTCATGCTGTCCAGCAACAGCCGGGGGACTTGTGAGCCCCCGGCCCCCTCTCGACCCACATGAACGTCACCCTTTGTCCCACCCAAACCATCCCGATCCGACCCACGTCACCAACCCCTCGCATCTTGCCGCGACTCCGGGCTAGTGGGGCCGCAAGGACTTGAACCCTTGGGACTGCTCATGCTTATGCACCCACCCTGCAGAGCACGGTCAGACCTACATCTGCGAGCAGTGCGAGCGCAGCTGGCACCTCACCTGCAGCAACTGGCCCTCCAAGCCGCTCACCTCACGTGACAAGTTCTTCTGCAAGGAGTGCCGCCCGGACCTGGCCAAGCTGCAGCCGCAGCCGCAGCCGGCGCAGCAAGCTCAAGCGTTGCAGCTCGCAAAGAGGAGCACCCGGCGCGCCGGGGCTACAGCGACGACAGAAGGCGACGGCGGGACGGCGGCGGCAGCGGCGGCGGCGGACGACGCCGGGGTAGCGCGGCCGGGGGCAGCGGGCGGCTCGGGCGGTGCTGCGGCTGCACCTGCGGCGGCGGCGGCGGGACCGTCAGCACCATCGGCTGACGGCGGCCGTAGCTATCTGCGACCTCCTCGCAGCGCCGCCGCGGCCGCCACAGCTCCGGCTGCGGCCCCGGCTGTAGCCCCGAGTGCAGCTCCAGCTGTGGCTCCGGCTGAGGCTCCGGCTGACGCACGCGGCGGCGCCGTACGGGGCATAGGCAGCGGTGGCGCAGGCGCCGCTGCGCCGGCCAGGCAGCAGCAGGGGCAGACACTTGCGTCTGTGACGGACCTATTTGCTGGTCTGGAGGGCGGTGCGGGTAGCAGCGCCGGCGCCGCGCCCAGCGTCTTCGTGAGGGCCCGCAATGGCGCCATCCGTCCGGGTGGCAGTGCGCCCATGCCGGCGGAGGCGACGGTGCGCGCGGCGGCTGCGGCTGCGGCTGCGGCGGCTGCTGCGGCGGCTGGGGCGCAACACGTCCCAGCCGTGGCGGAGGATGATGCGGCGGCGGGCGCGGAGGCCGGCGCGCAGCAGGAGGGCGAGGAGGAGCGGCGGCCCGCAAAGCGGGCCCGGTGGCACCGTGGCGCAGGTGGGCGTGGGGTTGATTGCGGGTGCAGGGTCTTGGGATGTGAGTAGGTATGCAGGTCTAGGCAACTTAGCTTGCACCCAGGTCACATCGCCATACGTGCATGTACACGTCATTGGCGCCGACGCCACACACCATCATCACGTAGCGCACCGGCGCACGGCGCACAGCGCAATAGCTCCTCCCTCTAATCCTCACCCGTCGCGCCCATCTGTGCCGCCATCTCGCACGTTAGCAGGCGCCGCAGCTCAGGACGGCGACGGCTCGGAGTTTGCCGACGACGAGGGCAGCCCGGTGGATGCGGGCGCGGCGGGGGGAGGAAACGAGCGCGCCGCAACGCAGGGCGGCGGAGCCGCCGCGGGCCGCGAGGTGCCTCGGCCCCGCCGCAGCCACGACATGCGGCAGCAGCTGGCCGCGGCGGCTGGGAGCCCGGGCGCGGGCGCCTCTGCCGCCGGCGCTGCTGGCACTGCTGGCGCGGCGCCGGGCGCTGGACTGTCCCCGCTGGCGGAGGTGCCGGCGGCAGAGCTGGCCGCGGCGGACCTGTCCCCGCCGGCGCAGCCGCCCCGTGCGCGGCACAAGCAGCTGCACCAGCAGCTGCAGCTGCAAGCGGCTCATCAGCAACAGGTGCAGCAGCAACAACCGCAGGTGCCGCCGCAGCAGCACCAGCAGCAGCACCACCACCAGCAGCAGCACCAGCAGCAGCACGAGGAGGAGGCCGTGGCGGCTGCCGGCTACGATGGTGGCGCCTACGACAACGGCTATGAGGAGGCCGCCTTCGAGGCCGGCGCCCACCAGCAGCAGGACGCTGGGGCCTGGGGTGTCGGCGACGAGGGCTACGAGGAGCAGCAGGGGCAGGAAGGCCAGGAGGGCCAGGAGGGTGCGGCTGCGGAAGGCCTCCACTACAACGGCGCCGGGCAGGGCTACGCGGGCGGCGCGGCAGGCATGTATGCTGGCGCGGGCGCGGGCCCGGGCGCGGCGGACGTCCTGGGCGTGGAGCAGCAGCAGGCAGCGGGGCTGGGGACGGGCGCAGGGCCGCAGGTCGCGTTACTGGACCTGCAGCGCGTGCAGCTGGCGGCGGCTGAGGGCGAGATCCAGGCGCTGAGGCAGCAGGTGAGCCCGGCGCCACCATGTGACAGGGTGTGGGGCGCACGGCGGTGATGAGTGGTGCGGGGTAGATGCGGTAGTGGGATAGGACGAGGATAGGGGCCTTTGTGGTGGGTGGATTGGTGCGGCCGTTGGCAGATGGGGCGGCGCATGTATGCGTCGCGGGGACTCGGGGATGGCAGTGACGTTGCTGTGGTGGCACGGCGGCATGCGACATCTTCGCATGTGCGCCCTCCTAGCCGGGGTCCTCTTTGCCTCCCGCGCTCATCCACGCACAAGTCCAACCCCATCAAACTCCTTCCCCGCCCCTGCTTTTCCAAGGATCTTTGCAACCCCCGCCCCACCCCACACACCCCACCTCGCCCAACAACGCAGCTGCTTCAGGTCGCGGGCGCCACTGAACAAGAGCGGGCTGAGCTGCAACAGAGAGTGCAGCAGCAGCAGGCGCAGTTGCAGGCGCGCGCCGCGGAGGCGGAGGCGGTGCGGGCGGAGCTTGAGGAGGCGCGGCGCGTGGCAGAGGCTGCGGAGGAGGAGCTGCAGCAGCTGCGCGCGGAAAGGCAAGCAGCGGCGGCAGCGACGGCGGCGGCTGAGGCAGAGCGCGCAGCGCTGCGGAATCAGGTGGCCTCGCTGCAGGCGCAGGCGCAGCAGATGCAGGCGCCGCAGCCGCAGCAGCTGCAACAGGAGGCAGCGGCGGCGGGAGCGGCGGCGGCGGGAGCGGCGGCGGCACCGCAGGCGCAGCAGCACGGCGAGGCGGCGGGCCCGCCGCTGCCGCGCCCCGCCGGCCTCGCCCGCGCCAATATGGACAAATGTGGGTCCCTAGCCTTACTTGCACACCCCATCACGTGTTGGCTGCTTGCGGCTTGCTTGGTCAGGGTAGGGCGAGGGGGTGCTGGTAATGCGCTTGGTCCTCCTTGTTGGGCTGGGAGCGATGCTGACATATTGTCGTGTCTCGTTTTGTCAACGCCCGCCTCCGTCTACACCATGGCTGGTGCTGCCGCCGCCGCCCGATTCACTCAGTCCGTCTGGCACGGACAGCTACCCTTAATCATGACGGTTCAGCTAGTCCTGTCCTGCTCCCTCGTGTCTCTTGCTGCTCCCTGGGAACGGCGCAAACAACCCCTTCATCCCTCCTTCCACATGTGTGTGTATGCATGTGTGTGCGCGCAGACGTGAACGGGCTGGAGACGACCGTCGCGCGGCTGCGGCAGGAGAACGAGCGCCTCCAGGCCGAGAACCTGCGCATCACGTCCAACCGTAACGCCAGCAGCGGCCGACTGGAGCGTGAGAGCGCCTACTGGCAGAGCACCGCCAGCGACGCGATCCGGGGGCCGGGCGCCAACCCGCAGCTGCTGGCGCTGGACATGGAGGCGGGGGCGGCGGCCGTGGCGGCCGCGGCGGGTGCACAGGGGCAGCAGGACGGGGCGGGTGGTGGTGGAGTTGGTGGTGGTGCGGCGGCGGCACCAGGTGGTGGCAGCGGTGGGGCGGGTGCAGGAGTGGTGGGAGGCGCGGTGGCGGCAGCGGTGCCGCCGGCGGCGGCGGCGGCGGTGCCAGTGGCGGTGGCACCGGCGGCGGCACCAGCGGCTGCGCGGGCACCCGCTGCCGGGCTCGGCGGCGCTGCTGGCGGTGCCGGTCCCGCTGGCGGTGGCGGCGCGTAGAGGCACGGACATGATAGGGTGCGAGAGAGCATGGTGGAGGCGAGTGGTGGGCAGAACAACGACAAAGCGAGGCAGGGGTTTGCGGACGCAGTATTAGAGAAAGAATGACACGGCGGTGCTGTAGCTCGAGACCCTTCGGTGGCATACCGCACAACTCATGTAGGGTATTCCTCTGTGCGTGCTTTGGCTTCTCTTGATTTGTGCATATCTTTCGTGCACATATGATAATGGGCGAATGGCACTTCTTGCCCGAATGACTTGTCGCGCCGGGGCAGCCTGGCATGTGCGCTGCATTATTACCGAGGCCCTCTGGCGGCGTACCGTACAACCACTGCGTATTTCTCCAGGCATGCTTTGCTGTTTGCAAGCAGTCAGCTGCATCTGAAATGTGTGTATGCAGGTGTGCGCGAAGTGTGGACAGTGGCTGCTCGGTAACGGGCAGCGCTGCCTGCAAGTGGTGATTCCGTTTGGTGGCTCGCGTGCCCGCGATGTCCAAGTGTGCCAACACTGCGGGACTGTGTGGGTAAGCCAGGGGGGGGGGGTAGGAACAAACTTTTTTGACCCCATGCCACAAAACCTCCCGGACCCCCCGACCGACCGACCGACCGAACCCCCCTGCCGTACGACCCTCAAAACACCCCTCAGAACCCCTTAGTTTTTTGTCAGGTTGGTGCCAATGGACTGCTCTCGGTGAGCTCTATCGCTATGTAAATGATCCGCCTTGGGAACACACTTTGACCGACCGACAATTGGACATGTGGACATGTCCGCCGTCTGCCGACAAGTATCCTGATAGACTGGCCTGCTATGCAACGGCTTACCCCAGTGTTACTTGATGATACGAAATGTGCTGACACGTTCATCCATGCAAAAGCCGTCCGGCACCGACCTGCTGTCCCTGGACAGTTCCCCAGGCATCTCTCGACATGCCGACATGCCGCTCCCCAAACTACCCCATACTATGCATGTGTGCTAAGTCTGGGGTATACCTACGCACGCCTCGTTGAGCTGCACCCATTGCGCCGCGCGCTGCAGGACAGAAGCGCTAGGAACAAAACTTGGCACGAACCTGTGCAAAACCTCTTGCACTGCGACCGACTGGCCACTTTGAGGGGTCATAACTTTGCACCTAGAAATCCTTTTTCAATTTTGAAAGCGGATTCGTGATTTTCTCGTTGAGCTCTATCCATTTGAAGCATGGGGTCTGTTTCGGAAGATTCTACCCCCCCTGGGTAAGCCTGGCACAAGTTCAGTCCTGTTCGGGGGCCGGGTCAGGTATCAGACAGGCGCAGGTGCCGTCCTGTTGAATGCTGAACTGTAGGGCCGCGACGCCAACTCTGTGACGAACATGCGGCACGCGCTGTTGGAGATGCTGCTTGGTAGAGCGCGGCCTGCGGCCCTGCGCCGCGGTGGCGGTGGCGGCGATGGTGGTGGTGGAGGGTCTGGCCCCACCACCACCACCAGCGGCATTTATGTGCTTGAAAGAACGCAACACGCACAAGCGGCGGCGGCAGCAGCAGGAGCAGCAGCGGCACAGGGCCTGGCGGCAGCGGCCCTGGGCCCAGCAGTTGCGGCGTGTATGTGCGTAGTGGAGGGGGCGAGCAAGGCCACGTGGAGGAGGACAGCGCGGTGTCGCCCACAAAGCGGCGCCGGCGCGCAGGTTGAGGCTGGCCGGTGTCTAGTTAGGGTCTTTGCTGGCGAGCATAGCACAGCACAGTACCGTACCGGTTTGCGTGCCGGCACGGCACGCACTGCAGGCATTTCATGCAAACATGGCAAAACATAGCATACTGGCGCAAACCGCGGCTGCTACGTATTAGTATATGTTAATGCCTATTGCATGTATATAAGTGGCAGGGAAAATTCGGGCGGAGCGAGAAGTGCCTTCGCGCGTCCATGGAAATTGACTTTCGCGAGGTCGCGAGGAAAGCATCCGGTGCCCGCCGATATGCAGTCTATAAGACAAACTATGTTGGCGGCAAGCAAAGCGGGGAAGTATATCGAAAGTCTTTGAGCGACTTGCGCTGCCATGCCTGCCGACGCGCCAGAATGCCGAGAAGCCCCGAGGTCGCCCCCGCCCCGCGCCTTGCCCTTTGAGCGTGGGGCGCCGGGGAGGTGTTGAGTATGGCAGGAGGCGAAAGAAATGCTTGGGGTGTTTGGGAACGTGACAAGGCACGCATGTGGCGCGGGAAATCCCGCACGACCCCAACCCGAGTGTCCCTAGCCGATGCGCCTGCGCGTCGTTGCGGCATGGAGGCTCTAACGGGGCGTTACACGCCTATTAGCTCCCAAGCGTACGGGGGCTCAGCCCATTTTCCAGCTGTACACAGCTGACACCCCTTGTCCCGTGACCGGGGGAACACTTGTCCTGTGCAAGGAAAAATCTTGTCGTTCTGCTAAGCCTGGCTAAGCCTCGACGACGTTGTGTGGTTGCCTTCTCTGATGCGCAGTATTAGTTCATCTTCGTTAATACCCAGAGACCTCATAAATGTCGCATGATGTCCTTTGATAATCTAGGGGCTTGAACTCACGCAATCCCCAGGGACTTGCCGGACTGGCACCCCCGGGTGGGCCAAGGCCCCCTGAAGCATGTGATGTCCCCAAAGCCCCATCGCATCCACCTCAGCCCCAGTCTGCGCGCTGATTATGCACGTGTGCAGGCATGCCGTGTGCTACCCGATACCCGGGACCCCCTACCCACGATCTCGATGCCATTACCCAGTAACATCGCACGCTTCCCTCGCACGGGGGCACCAGCTCGAATACCGTACAAGAGCTGGAGGATGCAAGCCTCTGGCGCCTTGCGGTGCCTGAAGCATCCCAGCTAGCTGATGCCGCAGCCCCTCAACCGCAACTGCATCAAGTCGCCGCTGTTGGTTGCAGCACTGCAAATCCAAACTTCAACAGCCGGCTAAAATCCTTGCACACCGCCATGCGCCGTTGCCCTGCCACCGCTGCCACGTCAGTCTGTCCCCGACGTCTGCTGCCGCAGCGCGACCAGCCTCCGCCCGCGCAGCATCCTGATTGTGAACAGCCGTCTCTTAGTACAAGTCCACGCAGGAAAACGCCTGCCTCCGTCATTCTGTTCCAGTACGTGTTTAGGCGGACGGCGGTCCGGTGGGCCTCAGGCTCATCGTCGCCGCTGGTACAGCGGCTCCTGCTGCGGTGTGAAATGGGCAGCCGCCACCTGCAGCCGTTGCGGGCGCGGCCACCACCTCCGCTGATGCGACAGGCATGACAGCTGGGCCACAAGCGAACGCGTACCCAGTGGACACCGTCTCCGCCACGCTAGATGAGGTCGGCGGCACGGTCAATGGGTCGCGCCGACGAACAAACATGTTTAGACCGTTGGTGGTGTGGATGGTGGCACCTGGGGGATACGTGCGCGGCAGAGCTCAGCAACGGTTATAAGATGTTTGCACTACACGCTCGCATGTGCTGTACATGCGGGAGCTGCTAGCATGCACCAGTACGCGCGTCTGGCGGTTCTCACTGGCAACCCATTCACCTGTTGTCATGCCCACTGTCCCCTTGGACTCGTCCAGGTTGAACTCGTATCGCCGCATCAGCATGGCCAGCGCAACAACCGCCTCGAACAAAGCGAACTGCGAGACAGACGATGACCAATTAGCGGCATCATCAGTAATCAATTAATGTTTGCAGAATAAAACTGTATTGGGCTGCTCTCACACACGCGCATGCTGCTTGTATGCCGAAACGCGACAACGCACCTGGTCGCCAATGCACTTGCGGCGGCCACCGCCAAAGGGCAGGTAGGCGAAGTTTTCAGTCACCTCGTTGGGGATGGGGCTGTCCAGCGGTCCGAAGCTGTAAGAGGGTGCAGCGGAGAGGATGGGGATTTGTGTCAGTTCATGCATCTGCATCAAGGGCGGCTGAGCCCCGTAAACGTTCAGGGAGGTATCAGAAACCTGGGGACAAGTAACATACATGCGGCACGCTGTCTCGGGTGTAGCCGGGTCGAGCGGCGAAATACGGTACAAGAGCGCGAGCAGGGATAGTGAGTCAAGTAGGCACGGGAGGAGGCACCGCCCCGCACCAGGTTATCTTGACCACCGTGCCAATCCGACACAAACCCCCAGGTCCCATAGAACCCCAAACCGTACTGCATACACGATGTTGCGTTCACACTACGACAAGCACCAGGCCCATCTTCATACCAAAACGCTGACGCTAATGGGCCTCGTAGGGTGCCGCTGTTAGCAATGACGCCCCAGCCCATCTTGCTCACCGCTCCGGCTTGAACTTGTCGGGCTCGTCCCACAGCTTAGGGCTGCGGTGCAAGTTCCACACGCTGATGAACAGGTCGCTGCCGGCCGGCACCGTGAACTGGTCGAAGTGGTCGTCCTGGGGCCCGGGGTCAGTGGGTAGGCGCCACCGCGGTGAAAGTTACCGCGTTAAATCCGCGTTCTAAAGTGTAACTGCAGCTCGCTTGGATGCAGGCCAGGTAGCATTCGCAACTGACCATGTGCACAATGCCGCCTGCCTTCGGAGTCCTAAGCACATGCAATGTTACATCGGTGGCTTAAGCATCCCGGTTGCCACACGGGTTGAGGCTACCAATGTCTCCCTGCGTCCCAGAATGAGAGGACGTGCACGCACCTGCAGCGCGCGGCGAATGAGTACTGGCGGCTGTGGGTAGAGCCGCATCGCCTCGTTGATGACGCGAGTCGTCATCTGGGCACAGGCGTGGCACGCAGGAGATCAGAAGAATGCTGAGCGACTGGGCTTGCATAACGCATGGGGCAGGTATCAGCCCAAGACGGCGGGCGTGCGGATGTGGCTCGGGCCCATCAGCTCCTCCGCCAGCGACCCATGTTTGCCCGCAACAAGTAAGAATATCGCCCGCTAACCTTGAGCGCTCTGAGGTCTTCCACCCCGGGCTTGCGGTCCCCAAGGAGCTCGTCTACCTGCACACAGGACGCGCAATTGCGCAGCAGCATTTCAGGATGGCGACCTCAGGGGGTTCTGGCTCTACAATTGCGGTGGGGCGTTGCGCAGGAAGGTGCTATGTTGCCAACCGGTACATGCCGCCTTGTCTGCGTCTGTCTTTTGCTGCTGGCAAATCAACATCCGTCCTGCCCCTTCCTTTCACCCCAGCACCCTGCGCACCTCCTTGCGGATGGCCGCTGCCGCCTCGGGGTGTTGGGACAGCAGGTACAGCGTCCACGTCAGCACGGCGGCGGTGGTCTCGTGCCCCGCAATCAGCATAGTCATCAGGTCATCGCGCAACTGCGAACAAGGTGCAGGCAGGTTCGGCTGCGGGCGACCTGCAGGCAGGCTTGGCTGCGAGAGACCTGCTGAGCATTGGGACGCGACGCACTCTGCACCGCTGGCGCCCTTAAAGCCACCCAAGCAGCCAAGCCACACCCGGGACTGTGCAGGGCCGGCCACACCTGCTTCGAGGAAATCTCGTCTCCAGACGCGAGGAGGAAGTGCAGGATGGAGGGGTCGCGCTCGCTAAGGAACTCCTCCCCAAACACCGCGTCCTCCTCCTCGACCTGTCCAAACGCAGTTGGTGCCATCCTCACGTCCAACCATGAACCTGATGCCGGCGAGATCCTTCAACACGGCATGGACCCCCTGCACCCACCGACCGCCACTAAGAACCACAGTTCACAGCAGCCGTGACACGCACCAGCTTCTTGCACTTGTCGATGAGGCCGTCCAGGCACTCATTTACCAGCACCAGCGCCTCCTGGCAGCGCTTCTGCCGCGGCACCTGCGCGTTGCGTAGGTTGAGGGTGCAAGGCGAGGATGTTTGAATTCTATGCTCAAGCCCACCGCATGGGCGTAATGCTGCTTCAGCTCTTTCTAGTCAGTTCCGGCGCCGCCCAGCCATCCACACGCACCACAAACTGGATGCCGGGAATGTTCCAGTAGGCGATGGGCGCTGTGGAGCGGTGCTCCGCTTCGCGCAGCAACGTGTACACGGCCTGGGGAATGGGAGGGAGGCGCACAGGCAAAGGACGTCATGATTCATGGCGCTCATGCCCGTACCAGATGCACCGCCCCTGCGGTGTCCAGTGTCCAATGACGGCTGCACCCATTGCCATGTTGCATGTGGCTTGTTGCGCACGCCACATATCGCCCTGCACATAGGACACCGCACCTGGATGACGGGGTCGTCGTGCGCCAGCGAGTCGAAGTCGTAGTTGAACACGGCCTTGCCGATGATGTCCAGACCCAGCCGGCTGAAGAAGTTTTCCATGTCCAGGCTGGTGCCTGCGAGGTGCGTGTTGAAGGAGAAAGTAAAGTGTGGCGCGAAGGACTAGCATGGTGCTCGACTGCTCGTTCAGTGCAGTCGTGCAGTCCTGAGGTGTGGGACTCCTCAAGTTAGGGTGGCAAGTTGGGCTGGCGCTCGTGGAGACACTGCATGCAATGCGTGCCCTGGGGCACGTGACATGGGCAAGGCTGCAGTCCTGGTGGGCTTCGATGCCTCACGCATGAACGTGGACAGGTTGACTGCGCACACGCACCTGAGGCGGCATACTTGTCTAGTGTGGCGGACGCGCCGTGCGCCGCGCAGTCGCCGAACATGTCCACCATCGACATCACGTACCTGCATCCACACACATGATCCAGTTACATGCGTTGACTGACACGAAATTGGGCCCAAATTGCCGCTGTATGCGTGGGCGTGCCCTTACACTACCACTGTCGCGACCCCTGCAATTTCTGGCCACCCACTTGCGGTGCAGGGCTGGCACCACTGCGCGGCGGCGCGCCTTCCAAATCTCGCCGTCCGCGGGAATGAGCCCCTGCACATGATGCCAGAAGCGCACGGGACAAGTCATTGCTGCTGCAGTCCAAGGCGCTGGTGCAATCACCCGCCCATCGTGTGGACAATACAACACTTCGTATCCGCCCATTCATGCAGGCAGTGCCCCTAAATACATTTTCCTTTGCTACAACGCGCCCCGTACCGTGCCCATCACGAAATCCAGGATCTCGCTGAGCAGCCCCTTGCTGTACTTGTCCGCGTTCGTGAGCAGGATCTGCTTGGCATAAGCGGGGTCAGAGATGATGACGAAGCTCTTGGGGCCGAAAGACAGCCGGAAGATCTTGCCGTACACCAGGAACAGCTTGTACAGCGGCACAAACACTGGCTGGCCCACAATCTCCCGGATGTCGCCGCGTGCCTACAATTGCAAGAGAGTTTTGTGGGCAATCAAGGGCGCTAGCTTTTTGTCGATTTCAGGACGGAGTCGCAGGACCCCGTCAATGAGGCCATGATAGGGAGAGTACACCCTTTCAAGTTACTGACGCCCCATGCATTACACCCATACCGTATACGTGGATTTGCCCAGTACCGGGCAACTGGCTCGCCCACCCCCGTCACAGGGCCGCAGCTCTAACCTCACCTCAGGCATGCGCTTACTGGCCTCGGCACGCCACTGGCGGCCCAAGTCCGCCAGGAAGCGAGCTGCAGACCGACCTGTGTCAAAACCAAGACGACAGGTGGGCGTGGACGTTGGGGCACGCCGTGGGCCAAAGGACGGTACTGCCCAGGACCCAAATCGGCACCCTGATATGCTTGTTGAAAAGGACAACATATTGCCGGAGACATCTGGAGGCATCTACTGCGTGCGCGCCGCTTCCTGAATTCCGTTTCTGCAATTTGCCTCACCAACAAGCGGCTCCTTCGCCAGCGCCTGGCGCAGGGGACGAGTCAACTTCTCTTTTGTCGAGCCCGAGTCCGTGAATTCGCCAGACTGGATGCGATCCTCCAGGTTCTCGCCAAGCTTGCTTGAGCGAGGCGCAGTGGGGATTATGCCAAACAACTTAATTTCTTCCGTCTGAGGTGGCTCCGCACGTGCAATTGGCAATTGGCGCTGAGTAAGCGGCGGACGCAGACTGTAGGCCCTGCGCGCAGGAATGCTAGCCTGCCGTCCTGGGCTTGCAAGCGGCCGTTGTGTCTGCATGGCTACAGACGCTTTCTCGTGGACAAGTAAGACGCAAGTTTATGAAGGCTGTTCGAAAATTTGGGCAGCGGCGAGGCAAAACCGTTGGCGTGTGGCGCGCAAGCGAAGCGCAGTATGAAAGACAACGCAAAACTCGCTAAGCTACATTCAATTGTGTCAATGAATAACATGTGAACCAATATAATTAAAGAGAATTGGAGCATGGCCTGGGCTGGGGCAGAGGGCCGAAATTGCATGGGACACCGCTGTAAGTCTGAATTGCAAGCAAGCGTATCACGTACGTTGACGTGCTTCAGTACAAAGCTTGTATCTGATCGATCACACACGCAAAGTACTGCGCGCTTGGCAAGTTTGAACCTTCACAAGCGGCTGCGCAACTGGGCTTAATCGACCCAAACCCACATCATCTGGGTACGGTATTTAAGCCAGCGAAACGTCATGAAGCTAGTGAAGACGGTATCCAAGCTCGCGGGCGCGGCGGTGGGAATGCTGCCCGCCGGGCAGGCAGGCCTCGCAGTCAAGGTGGCTCTTGGAGTAGCATTTGCATTTTGGTGGACCAGCGGGCCAGGCGCTGATGAGGAGATGTGAGTTGGGCTCCGCGATATCTTGGGCAGCCGGGCTTGGGTCCAGGAGCAGGTGTGGGTGGCGATGGGTATGGGGGTGCGGCGGTATCATGGGCGACGCCCGATGGGGTAAGGACCGGCGGTGGGTGTGAAACCCAACCGGGCTTGATTTCAAGTCGAACGAAAGGGCGGCCGTTACGCATGGGGTGGGCACGGGCGTTCGCGCTGTTCTTGCGTGTATTGCAGCCGAACGGCGAGGGTCCGCGCCTTCAGCACATCACCACATTGTTCTCGCCCGCCTCTCTGCTTGCCCCGCCCCCACGTCTCAGGGACGCCAAGGCGCAGCAGGAGCCGGACCGGCGCTCGCAGTACACGCGGCACTACGCATTCAAGGGCCGCGGGCGCAAGGAGTTCCTACGCTCTGACATGAAGAATGACGCGAACGAGCTGGTGCCCACCCGCGGCGCTGCCGGGTTGTAAGTGGCAGTATCAGTTGCCGCAAGTAGAGCAGCGATGGGAGATGATGTGGTGTGGCGCCAGGCGGCCCGCTATTCGCTCTACGCCATAACGGCGGGCAAATTGCCCGACGTGGCCAGCCTGTCCGTAACATGGATTTAGGCTAAAATGAGCCTCCAGCAGCCTGTATGTTCGGCGCTGATGGCTGGGAGAAGGATCTTATCAGCACGTGTGTTTTTGTTGCGTTGGCGCCTGAGTCGTTCATCCTGGCACTGGGGGGATGAGTATGTTTACGTGGGACAGCATGTACAGATATGGTTTCTGCAGGCTGACAAGACGTCCGTGTTAGGCGAGGACAAGGGAAAGGGCCGGCACTGTCCATGCAAATGTACAAGCAAACAAGATGTTCATGTGTCTTGGTGTGTGCGTGCAATTTGTCTTCCCATACGAAGTGCTGATGAAGCACAGCACAGGATGAGGATGGGGGAGTGAAGTGTGGCCCCCACAACGGTATTGCACGAACTTCCGTGCCGGTGCATGACTACCTGGTATGCGACCATTCATAGCCTCCGGCCTGTCACACAAGCTATCGGCATCAAACATGACGTCGTCCTGACTTGTTCTGGCGCGTGGCGGTTGTATGGTCGACATGTCATTGGTCGCATGGGTCGTATGGCGTTGCGAAGTTGATAGTGTGGGCGGCGCTGGCGTGCGTGTCCGAAAGGTTGTCAGCCGGCGTGCAGGAAACACGGAGACGCGTACCCCTTCCCAAGGGCCTTGGTCTGCAGTAGGTCTGGACGCCCCGGCCCGCAGTCCTGCGTACATAGGAATGTAAGCTAGTGTGAATGCAAATGCAAGACGCCATCGAGGGCTCCAGGCTAGCAAGCAGCAAGAAAGAAGTTAGAGTTAGCAGCAATTGCGGTTGCTTGTCATCTTTCGAGATGAGACACCAGCGCGCGCCCCACGCGGCTCCGCAGCAGGCGCACCAAATGGTTACACTGGCGTGAAGCAGACTGCTAGCCCGGGCAGGGCTAGCTCGCGCGCGACTAGGCTGCCATGCGCGACAACGCGAAACCCACAAAATAAGCCCACCTGGCTCGCCTCGCACATATCGGAGCCACGGCCCGCCGCCCGGATTGCGCACCATGTCCTCGCGGTTGCTTTGGGGTTGACGTTGCTTGCCTCGCGCCTAGCGCCATAGCTTCTACGCTGCAGTGCATTACGCCTCCTGTCCCTCCCTCCCTCCCATACATGTCGTGCTGGGCACCGGTGGCGCTGGTGTTCTCCAGGTTGGTTTCGGGCGCATCCTTTCTGGTAGTCCCAACGCCAGCCCGGCCGCCAGCCATGGGCGCGACCGTCCACAGCGTTTACCGTCGGTTACGAGGTACTATGTGAATTCGCAACTTGCGCTACTGACTGCCTACTCTCGTGCCGCCTGCAAGCCCACTCCGCCTTCCGCTCTGGTCTACGTACGCATTAGTTCCGCAACACACGTCAATAGGAGGGTGCCGGCAGTGAGCAGGCGCGCGGCGGCGGGCTGGGGGCGATCAGCCGGTGGAGGGCGGGGCGGCGGCGCAGGCTGGGGCGGAGGCTGAGGCTGAGGCTGGGGCTGAGGCTGTGAAGGAGGCTGGTCCGCGGGGGCATGATAGGGACAGCACCATGTCTTGAGGGCCGTGATGTCGGGGTGCGACAGGGAGGGCCGCAGGCAGGCACCATGGACGCCGAGCAGGCAGGTGGGGTCACCGTGAACGGGATGATCGCAGAGGAGGAGGTCGCGGTCGGCAGTGCGGCCGCAGACCGCGCAGGGGAAGTCGGCGGCGGGCTTGGCCGGCGTGGGGTCGGCGGGCGCGGGCGGCGTGGGGGTGAACGTGGTGTGCCGGCGCGGAGGAGCGGGTTGATGGGCCGAGGGGCGATGGACGTGGCGGAGAAGGCTGGCTGAGACGGAGGTGCCGCGCACGTGCCACGGCCGCAGTGGCATGGAGGGCATGACGTGCGCATTGAGGGCCGGCAGGGTGGCGTCAAGCGTCCGCAGGAAGCGGGTTAGGACGATGGCGGCGTCGGCGGTGGCAATGCACGGCGACGCGGTAATGTAGCGGAAGGCGAAGGGCTGCTTGTGGCATTTGCCGGTGCCGTATGTAGTTGACGGCAGGCAGGCGGTCGGGCGCGCCTCCGTATCTGTCTACTGTACACACACGCCCGCTCTAGCGCGCGACGACAGCAAACTGTCCGCTAATGCACTCGGTCCTTCGGGCGCGCGACACAGCTCTGCCCCGAACTTCAGCCGCGGCATTCCCTATTCCAACCCGCGGCGCTTCCTCATACTCAGGTTGTAATCGGCCCGCAATTGCATTCGACTCGCCCGCCACTCATCCGTACATTCGGGCGCCCTCTTCTGCCTTGCCTCGCCCTGTTTGTGCCCCTGCTTGCCACACTGTCGCCCGGCCATTGTGTCGCGCCCTATGATAGGACAATGGACGTTTCGATGTTTGCAGATCTGATTCTGTCGGCCTCTGCTAATGGCCGTGTTGGCCACGGCGTAGGCGGCCGGGAGCGCATGCGTAGCGAGCGAGAGGGTGGCGCAAGACGATCACGTTCCGGCTTACGTGTTGCCAAAGAGTTTAACGTCCACTAGGACGGGTCCCTCATAAAAGACCGGCCAAAGACTATCTCGCCTAGGATCGGAATGAGAGACGGCTCTAGCCGCTCTCAGACGCGACCTATATCCTCTCTCCGATCACCCGTACTCCGGCCTCCCATGCAATACACCGTATCGGGCCAACCAACCTCGGGCACGTTCCCTTCTTCCCACACGCCAAAACCACACCCAAATCACTCAGTCACACGGTACGCACAGTCACACGCCAGGTCACACAATTGCTTTGCTGCATTCCGTTTGCATTTCCTCTGCGGTTGCCTCTAGTGCTCATCCGTGGACGCTGGTAACCTTCCTGCAGGTGCGATGCGGCTCTATCTGCCTCGCGAGTGTGGCGTTGCGGTGTGTTTGTGTGGTGCTATCGCCTGGCCGGGCGCCAGGAGCGTGAGGAATGCGCGTCAGCAAACTTCCAGCCAGCCAGCAAATCGTCGGTACAGTAGCTCCGGCGTTCAACCAGCCGCGCACTCCTGCCCTGCCGTTGCCAGTTGATTGCCATCTGTTGGGTTCTGGGAATCAGCTGCAACCTACGGGACTCTACCAACCTGCCTTACCACTGTCCCATCGCACTCCCTCCATGCGCCCCCTCAACCCGCCGGCGCTGCTCGACCTGCACCCTCTCAGCCACTCCCGTGCTTGCCAGACATGGTGCTGTCCCTACCACGCCCCCACGGCCCAGCCACCTCCCCAGCCTCAACCTCCTCCTCCCCAGCTACCCCAGCCTCCGCCTCAGCCCCGGCCGGCCTCCTCCTCCTCCTCCTCCTCCTCCTCCTCCTCAGCCCTCAGCCCCAGGCCGCCGCCGCCCAACCAGCCGCCGTCTGACAGCCCCCGGCCGCCGATGCACGCCTGCTTGCCGCCAACACCATCGTGTTCGGATGCGTTCCCCGGTACTCCGCCCCCGCCGCCTCTGCCGCTGCCGCCACCGCCGCCGCCCGCTGCGCCTCCCCCTCCGCCAACTCGCCTCCCTGCCGCCGCCCCCTCTGCCGCCTCCTCCCCTCCCATGGCCTCCGAATGGTCACCCCGCCTAGCGCTCTGCTGGCGTAACCGAGTCCGCCCCCTCCTCCGTCTCCGCCGGCCCGCTCGCCCGCAACAGCCCGCGGACAAGTCGGCCGCAGCCTCCAGCTACAGCCCGCGTGACAGCCCCGGCGCACGTGGAGCTCTGGGCCTTGGTAGCGGCGGTACCGAGCGGTGCGGCGGCATTAGTAAGTGCATGGGGGTGGGGCGCCGGACGCGGCCAGGGCACGCCGCTCGGCGGTGTGCCGGTCGCCGCGCCGGTGTTCCTAACGCCGCGGCTGCCAGGCGAGGTCTGGTAACGGTGGTAACGCGGTTGTGTGTGGGGGCTTGGCGCCGGGTAGCGGGTCGTCGATCGTGCCGGCCCTGGGCTGCTGGCGCGGTCGCTTCGGTACCTGGCCTTTCGGCCGGCGGGCTGCGCATGTGTGTGTGCGTGGGCGTGTATGTGTGTGTGTGCGCGTTTGTGTGGGTGTGGGTGTGGGCGTGTGTGTGTGTGCGTGTGCGTGTGCGTGCGTGTTTAGTGCGTGCGCGTGCGTGCTTGTCCGTGCGTGTGCGCGTGCCTGTGTGGGCGCTTCTGGGCCTGCTGTGTGGCAGCTGTGTCATTTTTAACCCGCGTGCCTCTGTGCCTCCGGGGAGCTCTTGGTGAGCCCGGACTCCCGTAACCGTGCGCACCACCTACCGACCAGGCAGCTGCTACAGACCGTGACAGTTCACTCGCCAGGGGTGCCCGCCGTCCCCGCCTCTCCTGACAGCTAACCGCCTCCTGTGCCTCACATTTCATATCTGCCTACAGTGTTCACACTCCAGCGCCAGCTCGAGGGCCAGCTCCAGCGTGCGACGCCAGCAAACTTTTTCGCGAACCCGCATTCGGTCCTTAGGGCGCGCGGTGCAGCCTTATCCCGAACTTCAGCCGCGACATTCCCAATCCAACCCGCGCTTCCTCACACTCCGGTTGTGTTTGTCTCGCACTCGCATTCGATTCGCCCGCCACTCATCCGTACATTCGGGCTCCCTTTTCTGCCTTGCCGCGCCCTGTTTTCACCCCTGCTTGTCATACTGTCGCCCGGCCATTGCTTTGCTGCATACTGTTGCATTTTCTCTATGTTGCATTTGGTGCTCATCCGTGGACGCTGGTCATCTTCCTGCAGGTGCGGTGCGGCTCTGCATCGCGAGCGAGTGTGGCGTTGTGGTGTGTCTGTGTGGTGCTATCGCCTGGCCGGGCGCCCGGAGCGTGAGGAATGCGCATCAGCAAACTTCCAGCCAGCCAGCAACTTGTCGGTACAGTAACTCCGGCGTTCGACCAGCCATGCACTCCTGCTCTGCCGCCGCAAACTGTTTGCTGTCTGCTTGGGGTACGGGCGTCAGCTGCACCCTATGGGACCTCGCCAACCTGCCTGAACCCTGTCCCATCACACATCCATGCGTCGCCTGCTGAGACCATTCCGGCTGCGGACTGGCCCAGACGTCCAGTCGCCCCTTACACTCGGAGCTCGCGTGAGTGACACGTAATTGCAGTCTTACAACCTTAAACGCTTCTCTCTGGCGTGGCCGGTGGGGACAGCTGGGCGGCTGGGGGACTGAGTGGGACTGCTGGGGGACCGCCGGCTGAAAGCCTGCATGCACATCTGCCGTGCAGTGCGGTTGCTTGGGCCAGGGACCGTGGAGAAGGGTTCTACATATTATGTCGATGCGGGCCGTCAAATGAACAAGGACCATAGCACAACGCAAAACGACCAGCGACAAGACTACTAAGTCTTCACTTCGTATTTTCTTTTGCTACCGAAAATAATGCCATATATACTTTCCAAATGTCCATAGTCTTGCGGTGTACCCGGCCACGCACGCCTGGCCATGGTGAACTTCCTGTCTTGCTGCTTCCAGCCAGACACTGAATGTCCTGGTCATACGCACAAAGCTTCAAACTACAAGGTTGTGCTAAACGAAAGACCAGAGGCTGCACCGGAAGCATCGGCCCGCTCTGGCCTGCATCCGCAAGCAAGGACTTCGTTGAATGCAAATCCAGACGGCCTTCTGAGCTGCGATGATGGAGCCCAGAGCGAGGACTTGCTTAGCGGCGCGCGAACGTCAGCGGCGCTGCTGAAGCTGCCCACTGGCGCGCCGCGGGTGAGGGTGGCTGATACATTTTTCTGACTTGTTCTCGGGGACATCAGGGCGTGGGTTGCGAGTGCGGTTAATGCGGCCGTAAGTTCTGGCATTCTCCCAACCCTCCGGCTGTGCCCGTGGGCTGTCCCCGGCCTCCGGCCCCTGCCCACAGTTCTCGGAGCTGTACGCCAAGCTGAGCCACATCCGTGGCTCCTGGCATGCACGCGCCAATGCAGCGATGGGCGTCCTGGCGCGGCAGCTGGGCGCACAGCTGGCCGTGTAAGTAGACGTTGTCGCCTTGGCTGGCTAATTTGATGCTCTTGACTGGCTGTGGCAAGCGCTTTCATTATAACGGTCTGGGCCACCACAGCGGGCGAGCTTGGCTGAGGATGTTTTTATAGTAAAGCCTGGCGTACATAGGCCGGGAGCAACTTGGTGTTATCTGCCAATATGACAGGCTGTGGGCCCTGGCCTCGGACGGCGCGTTCTTCGTGGCGCAAGCGTCCGCCGGTCCCCTCCAAGCTGCGCTACGCCCGGGGGCGGCGCTGCCGGCGGCGCTGGGGGACCGCCAGCACAACAGCTTGCAGCGCGTGCAGGCCACCAAGGTGAAGAATGATGCAGCGACTGCGTGGGACGTAAGGTGGACGTGTCTAGGTGTTGTTCGACATGTTCCCGCATACAGCACTCCTGGAAACACCCAATCCCACCCTCGCACCAGGCGTCCACCACCTACACGTGCATGGACCCGGACTCTCGCCAAGTGGACCTACATGCGGCCTGTCAGGCGCAAGCCATTGCAGCGCGCATGCGCGAAGGCGGCGGCGGTGGTGGCCCCCAGCCGTTCGGGAGACTGCCGTATGACCTGGCGGAGCTAGCGGAGCGGTGCGGCGCGGCCGGCGGGTCAGTCGATGGACCGGAAGGGACGACTGGCTTGGTCGGCGTGACGGACTTTGCGGTGCTACCCCTCATCAGCGGCGGCGAGGTGGTGGGCGCAATGACGCTGGCGCTACACAGGTGCGGGCATGCGCATGCATGTTGGAATGCATGTCGCGCTGCAGCAAGCGCGCACTGGCAGATGTTGAGCACAGGCGGGTTAACGAGGTGTTCTGCATGGGCAATTATGTATGAAGTAGCCTCTCCGGTTGCATTGATTTGTTGATTCCGACCCCGCACGACAGGTCTTGCCTACCGCCCCAGCATCGCGGTGGCCAGCAACGCACCGATGTCAAAGCTGGGCTGCCGGATGGCGGTGCAGCGGTGGATGGCAGCGCTAATAAGCTGTCAGCACAAGCTCCGTCGTCATTGCCGGTGCCGCTACCGCCATCGGAATCTCCAAAGCTCCCTGGGAGCCTCGGCGGCGGCGGCGGTGACGACAGCCGTGTTGGGCTTGGCGGAAGCGGCTCGAAGCGCCGCCTGGTGGTAGCAGCGGCAGCGGGTGCATTTGCTGCCGCTTCTTCAGCGGGTACTGCGGCCGATGCGCGCACCATTCCCTCTTCCTTACCGCTCGCGTGCCCGCCAGGTCCCGGCACGGTTGCGGCCGGGGTGGAGCCGTCTAGCGCCTCGCTCTCGGAGCGCATCCGAAGGTCCTTCTCTCGCACCGACAGAAGCGAGCGTGGCACGGGCGCCGCGTCATTAACACCATCGGCGGTGGCGGCTGTCACGGCTGGGGCTGCGGACATGAAAACGCTTGACTCCGTACCTTGCACGCCACTCCCAGCTTTCTTTTGGCTGCATTCGGCGGCGTGTGTGTACCAGCTAAGCCAGTTGGCTCACTTCTTGGGCTACGGCTTCTTCAGCGACACGGAACAGGTGAGTGTGCGCATGGGCGGGGATGCCTTGGCTATGCTTGCATGCAATCGGCGTTTGGCAGTTGGAGGCTGGGCGTGCTGGCAATCTCCCTTTCCACACACCCTCGCCACAGAGCTCGTTTGTGGCCCAGAGCTGCAGCCTTGTCTCGGGCGTGGCGGCGGCGCCAGATGTGCAGGTGAGGACTAAGTAGTTCAGGGCGGATGTGGAAGTTCACATGTGGTCGATTAGTGGGCAGAGGCAAACACGTACGACCGCCCTCCTCCACCCAAAGAAAACCAGTCTTTTCTCATGAGTGACCCATGTCTGCAAGTCCATGAATTACCAATCCGCCAATCTTACTAGGCGCTGGTGAACTGCCTGATCGGCATGACCAAGGGCATCATCTACCAGCGCTTCAGGCTGCAGGTGCGAAGCGCCGCCTGAGTGCTGTGTATCCGTCCACTCCGGGCACAGGGCAGTGGCAGGGCCCAAGCGATCTCATCGTAGGTACTGTGTTGTTTGGCCATACCCGGGAAGTCATACGCCAACGCCCTTCCACCCGCCCCCTCCAGGCGCACGTGCTGGTGGCGCTCGTGCACAGCAGCGGCACCACTGCCGCCTACTTCAAGCAGCAGCGCCAGCCCCACGCGTCCATTGCCCGTACGCTTGCCGTGCAGCCCAGCGGCGCCGGCGGCATGGGGTCAGCCGGGCCGCACGGCGGCTCAGCGCATGGCGGTGCCCACGTTCCTCTGGCGGGCGTGTCGGCGCACCACCTCGGCGCAGCTGGCGGTGCGGGGGTGGGCGGTATGGCGGGCGTTGGGCTGTACGGCGGCGGCAGCGGTCTGGCGGGCGGGCGCGCACACTCACAACGGGACATGTCGTCCCAGCAGCGACTGTACACGCTGGGCGGCAACCCTGCTGCGACTGCAGCAGCGGCCGCGGCCCAGGCGCTGTATGGCGGAGGTGCTGGAGGCGGAGGAGGCGGTACGGGGGTAGACGGTGTTGTGGGCGACGCGGCGATGGGGCCGGCAATGCAGGCTCTCCTGCAGGTGAGCGGTTGCAACGCTGTCTGGGCAGTATGGCAGCAGGCAGCGCGGTAGCCTTGCATACCGGTATTCCCTGTGTCACCAACTGGCTGGTAGCGCTTGTGCTTTGCGAGTTCGGGCAGGAAGGTGAAGTAAGTCGTGGCCTTCTTCGCAGGCAAACTCCAGCAACGCGTCGGCCGGCGGCGGCGATGGCGGCCCAACCGGTGGCGGTGGTGGAACTAGTGCTGCAGGTACTGCCGGCGGCGCCGTCAATACAGCAGCAACTGCGCCCATCCAGGTCGGAGGCGGCGGCCCGGGAACGGGCGGCGGCGGAGGTCGCGGCGGCGGTGTGAGCGGTGGGCTGTTCAACCTGTCGGCGGCACTGCTGGGTCGCAAGACGCGCAGCCAGAGCCAGCTGCGGAGCGCGAGGAGCGTGCCGCTGCAGGTACTGTCGTAGCTCCTCCGGCTAGCATAGGACCAAGTGTTCGCGTCCTCGTAATAGTCGAAACCTCCTGCTTTGGTGTATCTATCACAAGGCCATTGACGCATTTACATGCTGCACGGCTCGTCGTACATACGCCGTGCTCAGGTTGACGTGCAGGAAGGCGTCATGGGGTATGCCTCTGAGACGTGCGGCACCAGCGTCACGGTGAGACTTCAGCTGCAGCGGCACTGCTGGCCTTTGTCTGAGCTTTGGTGAATTGTTCGAGCGCATGCCCGCTTATTTCGCGTAAAAGGAATGGTTTCATCCATGATTCCATATTCCTCTGCCGCATCCAGGCCACCATCATCTCGCTGTCGCACACGCTGCTGGCGGACGCGCTGGTCGCCACGCCGCCTGTGGGCACCGCCGTGCGAAGCTGCGCCGAGGCACTGGCGCGCGACGCGGCACCCATCCGCGATATTAGCCTGGCCAGCCGCCTGGTGGCGGACGTGCGCCCGGGGCCGGGCGGCCTGCCAGCGGGTGAGAACAGAGGCAGCGGCAGGGCCACTGCATGCGGTACAGCGATGGCATGATGGTTGCTAGTATGGGTGCTACTGTAGAGACAAATCCCGTGCGCCGTTGTCTTCCCATGTGCGGTGACAGACGAGTCGGTCACCAACACCAGTATCTACGGCCTCAATGGCGGCGGTGGTGTTTTCTCTCCATCTACCTCGTTTCTCCGCCGTGGCAGCGCTTGCGGCATGGGCGCTGGCACGGGAGGCGGCGGGCGGCACGCGCCTCTGGGTAGCCTTGTCATCGCCGTCGGGCTTGGCTGTGCCGGTAGCGACAGCGATGGCCTTATAGCCGGGTTTGGAGGCTTCAGCGGCTCCGTACCAGGGCTATCGGGCATCAGCAACAACCGCATATCCCTCGACCGCGGCATCGGGCGGCCCAGCCACGGCAACTACCATCCTTACTTTAACGGCGGCGGCAGCCACTACCAGCAGGCGCAGGCGCCACCGCAGCGCACCAGCGCCGCCAGCACTGGCCTGGGACCTGTCTCGGGCATGCTGCTGGGTCCCATGGGCGGCCACCCCGTCAGCGGCTGCATTGAGGAGAGCGCCGAGGCCAACGTGCAGGCAGGGCCGGGAGGCGGGGCGGCAGGAGCCACAGCAAGGCTGCAGGCGGCTCCGCAGGCGCTGCTGCCGGCCTCAGAGCCCTACATTGCGCTGTACGTGGCCTTCCGCGAGGTGCTGCAGGTGGGTGGTGGGGCGTGGTGGTGGGGCTTGCTTGCTGGGTCGGCATTGGGCCACAGAGCCACGCCGTAAGCGTGGATGCGGTGTGTGATGGCGCCTGATCCAACCAACCCTACCCCGACAGGAGCCGGTGCTGGATAAGTTGCTGGAAGAGACAACACAGATGGTCGAGGTGCGCGTACTTGGAGCGGCGGTCTCTTACTATGCTAGTGTCTTGCTTTGAGGCGTAGGCGGGCGTTGCTAACTTGACGCCTGTGCCCCGTTCCCGCGCACAGCTGGTGGCACCCAGCGTGCAGCAGCGGCTGCTAACTGGGCTTCGGCCTGAGTGGGCGTCCATGCACAGCCGGCTGCTCAACCCCGCCGGCTTTATAGGCGGCCAGTCACTGCTGTCAGTCGCAGGCGGCGGGATGTCGGCAGTCCTCGGGCCTGGCGGCAATGGCACAGGGGGTGGCGGGGTAGCACCGTCGGCAAGCAATTCGCGGCGCGGGCGGCAGCCAAGCAGCCATGACTGGACTGGTGAGTTCGGCCTGGCACGGTACGGTATGCCAGCGCAATGAGCTAGGGACTTGCATGGACGACTGCATGTGTGCTCACCATGCTGTGCTGCGCAGAGGCGCTTGTCACTGGCGAGCTGTGGCCGGCAGGCGGCGGCAGTGGCGCTCTGAGCTTCGCGCTAGAGGAGCCGGCGCCGTTGAGTCACTTGCAGGTGGGGCCGGACGCGGGCATGCGCACCTGAATGTCTATGGGGCAAGGTCGGCGTGTGCACCCTGCTGTAACTTGCGGCGCTGGGCACTGGGTGCACACAGGTGCTGGTCAACTCGTTCCACAGCACGCTCAGCTCCATTCAGGTGGAGCGCGCGCTGGAGGAAGCTGGGTGAGTGGCGGCGGAACGCTGTGGCGGTGACACATAGACATTGTCTTGCGGCCGTAAGGTGTGCTCAGTGCGTAGTTGGTCTGGCGTCCTCAAGTTGCTTTCTACAATTCGCGTGGCAATGCCCCCCCCCCTGGCGGCGTGCACAGCGGCATGGACTCGCCGGTGGCGGCCAACGACATGCGCGGCGTGGAGCTGCTGCAGCAGGTCGGGCGCGGCGGCCAGGTGAGCGGGCGACGGGCCAGGCGACTGCGAGTGCGGGTTACGGCGCGCGGTTACGGGGACCGCGGGCCACCGCTAGTGCAGCCATCGACCGCTGGCCATACCGCTGGCACGTGCCCAATGACCCAATGGATATGCCTCCCCCAAAACCCTGCCAACAGGGCGTTGTGTACCGGGGCCGTATGCACGGTGTGCCGGTGGCAGTCAAGGTCATACCCACCGCCGAGGGTGAGTGAGCAGCCGGGCAGGTTGTAGCTCGTGGGAGTGGCCATCAGCATCGTGCACCTAGTTGGATGTCGTCTAGCGTCATGTGCTGCGGGCTACGGGCGACCCAGACAACCGTGCATCTATTTGCAACATGTTCATTGAGCATGCCCGTCCCCTCAGGCGGTGGTGGTGCAGGGCCTGGGGACCGGGACGTGGCCTACGAGCGCGACAAGCCTGAGGTGTGCAATCGCTGGGTCTGTGGATGTGTGAGTTGGGTATACTTGCATGCCTCGTGTCAGCCATACAGCGTGTCATATAGCGACGGCCCGCACCCCAAGCGCGTTCCACACCCTTCCTGCATGTATCCAGGCGGTGCAGCGGGCAGCTCGGCGGCAGCGGGCGCTGCTGCGTGACGCGCTGGAGGTGGCGGCCACCGCGGCCCTGTCGCACCCCAACCTGGTGCAGGTGGGCGCAACGGGTGGTGGGCATGCATGCAGGAGAGCAAGGCTTTGCAACGCCGCGTTCGAGGTCACAGCATCGTGCACGGGGGCCGGGGCGCGGTGCGCAGGCATGCGCACAACTCAACACAAGCGTTCCCCCATCCCTGCTGTGTGACACCGCCATATTCCCTCACTCCGTCTTGCATGACTGGCTACTCCTAATCCCTAACCTCGTGTTCTGTTTCTTCCCTAACTGCGCAACCCCGCAGCTGCACACCTACTTCACGGACGTGATGGTGGTGGAGTACGAGGGCGACATGCCGGGCCGTTACCGCCTCATGCACGTGGCGGAGTCGGTGCCGGGCGACCCCACCGGCGCCGTCAACCTGGTGCTGGTGCTCGAGTACTGCGACGGAGGTGGGCGGGCCGGGGCGCGGGGGCTCCCATGTTCCCTTCTTGTCGCCGCACAACTCCTAACTCCGTGTACTTCTATCTTACTACGGTACGCGTGTGCCGTACTTCTTTGTGCGCCCGCAGGCAACCTGCGCCAGGCCATGGAGCGTGGCGTGTTCTTCCGTCGCGAACGCTTGCCCTCGCCAGCTCACCTGCCCGCAGCCAGGGCCGAGGCGGCGGGTGCGGGCGGCGCGGCAGCGGCGTTGGCGGCCGCGGCGGAGCTGGCGCCCAACTTCGAGGTGCGCGGCACGCTGCATGGTAATGGGCTGTACGTGTTGTTGTGTGCTTGTAGCTTTGGGCCCGTCAATTCCGCGCCGGCAGCACTGCACTGGGCCGGCCCGCGCACACTTAACCCCACGCTGCGCACGCACAGTTCATCTACCTCACGCTGTTGGAGATTGCGCTGGCCGTACGGCACATGCACTCGCTCCGGCTGGCGCACTGCGACGTAAGTGCTGTGTGTTGAGGTTGCTCCACTGGGCTACCGTTTTGGGATCGCTCGCTCGCCCCTGCCCTATGCTTTATTTGTCCATGCCCTGTTCATTAATTTGCAGTTGAAGCCCAGCAACGTGCTGCTGCGCGCGGCGCCGCATGACCCGCGCGGCTTCACGTGCAAGCTGTCCGACTTCGGGTGAGTGCAGGCGCTAGTACAAAGCTCTGTCACAATACAAGGCAGTGACCACAGTGGTAACGTCCGCTGCGTGTTGTGCTTATCAACGCAGGTGCGTCCAGCTGCTGCGGGAAATGCCGAGCACGCCGGGTGGAGGTGGTGGCGGCGGCACCTCAAGCACCGGTATGATGGCGGCGGGCGGCCCGATGTCGCCCAACATTGTACCAGATGGACAATCACAAGCGCCTTACCTGGTATGTTGGACACTTATGTTGTTGAATAAGTGGGGTGCACCGGATGCAAACGAGCTGAAGTGTTTGCTGGTCATCCGCACCAGGGCCACCAGCAGCACTCGCAGCGGTCGCTGGGTGGTGTGGCGTCGGCGGCCGCTGCCGCGCTGGCGGGTGGCGACGGCTCGTCTCCTGCCCCAGCCCGGCTGGGCTTCATGTCGGGCCACGTGCTGGGCACGCCCAGCCACCTGGCCCCGGAGGCCTTCCTGCCCGGCAACCTGCTGGACGGCGCCGTGGACATCTACAGGTGCGGGCGGGGGCACGGGACTGTGGGAACGCTGTTTGTCACCCAGACTTCTGCATGCCACTGAGGCCCGTGTGCTCCGATTGATGTTGGGTCCCGCCCGCCCCGCCCGATGCCTGGTACCACAGCTTCGGCATGCTGATGTGGGAGGTGCTGGTGGGCATTCCCGCGCTGGCGGGGCTGTCGGCGGCACGAGTGCACTCGTACACCAGCAGGGGGCTGCGGCCGCAGGTGCGCATGGGCGGGTCGAGTGTGGACGGTGGGGTTCGGGGTTGTACATACCAGCCCGATATAAACCACACCCACTAAAACGAGCGGAGCACAGGCAGGGGCGTTACGTATGGGATGGGGGCCGAGGCCTCGTGGAGTGGCAGGGCGAGCGGCGCCAGCGATAATTGTCGCCGGCCGGGGTCGGTGGGGTTGCAGATACCAGCCCAAACTAAACCGAAACCAATGCAATGGATATAAGGGGTGCTGTAGACGATGGTCTTGTTGCAATATCCCAGCACCGCCCATGATACCCTTCTTGCAACTCTACTCAGCCCTAGCGACTGCCCCACCTGTCTTCTCCATGCGGCACAGTTTCCGCCCAACACGCCTGACCACTACCGAAACCTGGCACATCTATGCTGGGCTCAGGTGAGTTGGTGTGGATGCGGGATCTTGAGGCGTGACCATACCGCTTGATCTATAGGAGTATGTCTGCAAGCGGTGTTACCAGGTGGTCTCTGAGGTTGCATTGCAGGTTGCGCAAATTACATCGCCTGAACCGCATGTAGGACTCACGCAAGCGACCTACCGCGTCAGCATTGGTGATGGCTCTGCACAAAGCCTTGATGCAGGTGCGTACGTGCACGTTGCTGGTACACGCATGGGGTAATGGGGCGCGGCATGCGGGCTGTCACCGCCTTCACTTGGTGTGGGTCAGTCATGCATACACTTTGAGAAGGTTTGAATGCGCTGTATCCATGCACGCAAACTCGATGGGAGATCGCTCCTGACGCAACTTCTCGACCCGTGCATTCTGCTCTCATTAATAGGATTGCCTTCCTGCTACCTTCCCATGGCGCAGGTCTCCCCTGGGGCGGCTCTCGAGGTGCGCTCCATGGTCACCGAGCAGCCCGTGCCCCTGCAGCAGCCGCAACCGGCAACGGCTGCAGCACAACTGCACCAGCAAGGCGGCGGCGGCGGCGGCGGCGGCGGCTGGAGCGGCCTGAGCTCGCACGGGATGGGGCCCGCTGGCGGCTGTGGCGGCAGCGGGCGTGCTGCTGCCGCTGTGGCACATCACTCGTTCTCTCATCACCCACATCCCTTCGGGCGCCTTCCAACAAGCCCCGACGTAGTTTCTGCCATAGCGAGCGAGGGCGTTGGGAGCCGGAGTCGCGCGCTGCACCGGCCATCTAGCTTGGGCCGTGGCGCCGCCAGTTCAGCCTTCAGCGCCGCAGCAGCCGTCGCTGCGCATGACAGCGCGGCCGCAGCAGCGGGGGCCGCGGCGACAGTGGCCTACAGCCATCACGCTCCACCTGCAGCGGCAGCGCCAGCGGCTGCCGGGAGCCCGGTGTCGCCTGGCGGCGCGCGGACGGGCACATCAGCAGTCAACCTAATCTCCCGGCGCCACAGCATAGGCGAGCGCCGCCGCTCGCAGGCCGCGTACACTTACGGCGGCAATGGCGGCGTTGGTGGTGGTGGGGTTACTGGCGGCAGCGGCGGTGGCGGCACGACCAGTTCCGGCGGTGGCGGCGGGGGAGGAGCCACGCCGTCGATTCCTGCTACACTGTCGTTACTTCCGGGCCGCGGCGCAAGCGCCAGCGGCAGCTCCCCTCTGCTGCTGCAGCTGGCCCAGTCCCGGATGAGCAGATCGTCCAGGACACGCGATGCTCTGGTGGGCGCCAGCAACGGCACGTGGGGCTCGAACCTGGGCTCAGGGACAGGGGCGGGCTCGATGCCCACAGCGGGTGCCGGCGCTGACGCAGGGGCAGTGTCCATGGAAAGGATGGCGGCCGGGGTTGGCGCCTGCGGCGGCGGTGGCGGCAGTGGTGGACGCAGCGGTGGCGGCCCTCTGCTGTCCGCTATGTCATCGCCTTCATCTCCTGGCGGGAGCGCTGGAGTGGTCGCTGCTGTGGCACAGCTGCAAATGCAGCCACATGGGTCCATTTCGTTCGGCGGCAGCGGAGGCGCCACGGCCGCTGCCGCCGCTGGAGGCCTACTTAGCACACTGCACAGCGGCATCCACAGCGGTCACGTAACTGAGGTGTGCTTGGCCACTGCAGCGGATATGGTCGACGTTGCCGCCGTGAGCGACGCAACAGCAGCAGCAGCAGCAGCAGCTGCAGGGGCGGCGGCGACTTTACCGGCACAGGGCGCGTACGGTTCGCTCGGAGTAGGCGTGCGGGTATCAACTGAAGAGCTTACTGGATACCCGTACTCTAATACACGCATGGGCATTGGTGCCGATGCGCAGCGACGGGCTGCGGCAGCGGCTGTCCCCGCAGATATTGAGGTCGTGACCACAGCCGAGTCTAACGCCTCCTACTACAGCACTTCCAATAACACGCTTGGCCTCGCCGCCGCTGACGCCTGCCCTCCTGCTTCTGGCGCCGCCCTGGCGAGCGGAGGGGGTGGTGCGGCGGCCGGGGCCAGCCTGCTGGGCGTGGGCGGCGGTAGCAGTCCGCTGGTGACCACTGATGGTGTCAGCACCTCGCGCCTGGCTGACCTGCTGCTTGGCGGCGGCGCGCAGCCGTAATACCGTGTCTGACAACTACCCTCGGGTGATACGCATGCTTTTGACTCTGTGGAACTGCAAATAGATCGAGCTGTCGCTGTACAAGGCCACGCGGGGTGGAGTATGATCTCCTGTATGAGCGGACTCCGAGCACGGATGGCACCGGGGTGCGCGGCGTGATGCGTGAAAGCTTGGCAAGTGATGGGCAGTTACATTCATGGTGTTGGCAGCGGCACAGGTGACCCTGGGAAGATGGCCAAACAATGAATGACTATTGTTCTGTGTATACATTCCACATAAGCCTAGTAGCCATGTTACCCCGTGATGTTAAACTGAAGGAAGAGACTCGTGGAAGAGACTGTGCCGTGTGCTTTCGGGTGAAAACGATGGGGCAGGGTAAGGGGCAGGTTGGCGTAATCCCGTAGTGTGCAGCGCATTCCCAGACCCCAACAATCGATTTGCAATGTCAAGGCAAGATGGCGCGGCTGGTATAACGCCGGAGCTACTGTGCCGAGACATCGCTGACTTGCTGGTGCGCCTTTGGGTGGGGGCCTGTGACAACTTGGTATTCAGAGAAGATGGCCGGTGACGAACCACTGCAATTGCCGTAACCCTTTGCGCCGGCTGCTAGAAATACGTGTAAGGGCACAAATGTCCCCTGCTTGCTGGTGTACGTATGCGCGATCCGTAGGCTGCGGCGAAACGCCGTGGGACGCTGGGCGGAGTCGGGCGCCGTGACTCGGGTACATAAAGCTGATGCATCCCTGCCTGCCTAATCAGCCTGCAGCGGCATCTCGGACTCCCGTCTGCAAGGGTCGAACCCTGATCTGTGGTGTCGTTCCGAACATCTGGGCACGGCGCCATGGCCACAATGCAGGGCCCTCGAAGGCACGTTGCTGGCATATTGCAATGGGGCACCGCATCCGCTGGCAAGCTGCACGTGTTCTTGCAGCAATCCAAACGCAAAGGCTTGTTATATACTACTTTAAACTGCACGCCCTCACCACATTATTCACGACTATTATACTTGAGGCTCGAGTTCGGCTGCTGCGGGCGTGTTTTCCTTGGCTGGACATCTGGAGGCGCCGATTTCAGTTCCTGCTGCATTCTCGAACCCACTGCAGGTAGAGCTGCATAGAGCATGCGCCTTGGCGCGCAGCACAGATTGAGCGTTGAGCAGTCCGGGACACCAGTCTCCCAAAAGTCCCTTCACAGTATGGCACTACACATGTTAGATTCTCGGTAGTAAATGTCGGAGGCGCTGGATCGTGCAAACTGGTCTCGTTGATTGTTCTAGCGCGTTGCAGCTTTCGCCAGTTTCATTGTTTATGCATGAATGAACACGACGTTTCATGCGTTTATTGTGCTGTGTTTATGCATTCCACAGGCCGAGCGTTTCGAGCTCCAAACACAACATGCTGTCGACGAAGCCTTCTATCGCCAGGTGCAGGGCTGGCGAGGTTGCTCTTAATTGCAGCGTTTCGTAGACACTGGCAGGGGGACTCACTTGCGCTCCAATGTCGCTCAAATCCAGGACCAGCGTGATGGCCCGGAGCCCAGCGCCTGTTCGCCTGGTGGCGGGCTCGCGAGGTAAGCCCTGGTGGCATGTAAGAGGCAGTAATGAAGGGGCTGGGCATTCTACTGAGTATCTGCTCCCGGCTGAGCCTTCCCCGCCTTCCCCCCACCTCCAGTCACCTGCAGCGCCGCCTCCACACCCACTGCCTGGGACAGCTGGTCGTCCTATATCTCCAAGCACCGGGCCGACTCGGCTTCAGCACCCGTGACCAAGGCTGAAAAGGATTACGGCCGGTGGGTGGGCGTCTTGATCCTGACTAGAGCGGTTTGTGGGGCTGTAAGTGTACATGTGGCGCCCCCGCCACGATGCGTTTGCCTGACCCCGCTGCAAACGCACCTGGCAATCTTCACAATCTGCAACAGTGACATTGCGGCGGCCATCAAGTCTACCGCTGGTGCTTTTAAGCCGAAGTACACCTCAAGGTGGGTGGAAGTGCTTTGTGTACCGTGCCATGACCAGCGTTGCCTGGCACCGTCAAACATGCGTATGCTGTGTACCCGTAGCTCGGCTGGCAGCGGTGGCAGCGGCCACTCCGGAATCGCGGACTTCAAGCTGAGCCACGTGGGCAACGTGAACCTGGCCGAGCTGCGCGACCTGCATGAGCGCCTGGAGGCCATCGCCTGCGTGCAGCTCAAGCAGGTGCGGAGCGTGGCTTTGTAAGCAGCGGTTGGTGTGTTTCGGTGTCTTCGTGGACTGCATGGTAGGTATGAAGGAGCGGCCGTTTGGGCGTTTTAGTGCATGTGGAATTAGAAGGAGGAGTACGCCCAGGAGGTAAGGAAGAAGTCGAAGGGATAAGGATTTCCGGTGTGGCACCACCACATGGCACACGGCAGGCACTGGGCAAGCCTGAGTCTGCGGAGCTGGACGCCGCCTCCATCTCCTTCACCACCACCGACGTGGACGCGGCGCTGTGCGTGTCGGGTGTCACGCTGCAGCAGGTAGGCAGGGATGTCTGGGTTGGCGTCGTAAGCACATGCCCAGCCTTCGGCCGCAAATCCTTAACGGTGCCCGTGACTTGTCTTCATAGAACTGCATAGGTCGTGCATTCGTTCCGTTGCGCGGGCACTTTTGCACTACGCGTATTGTACTGTCCTGCGACCGATGCAGGGTCTGGATAAGACGGCGCTGATTGCGTTCGTGGCCACCGAGACCGAGCGCCAGGTGCAGTCGTGGCAGCGGTGGCAGCAATAGGGGACGGGGCCCTGATTGCTCACGTAACCCGTTCAGGTGGCGCCCATTTGTGGCTCAGCAGCCAAGTACCCCCAAACCCGCCGCTCCTGTGCAGGCCTCCTGGTCGCGGCTGGAGGGCCTCATCCTGCACTGGGGCGCGACCGACTCCGCGGGCGGCGCCTGGGGACTGCCGCCGCAGGGCTGGGCCGCCTCGCCCAACAAGGTCACTGACGCGGGTGAGCGCAAGGTTGGAGCGGAAGCCCGAGTGTATGTGGTCATGGTTGTGGTCCGGGAGTGGTTTGTTGATGAGGCGCGCAGTGACCAGAGCCCACATAGGCTGGATGGGTCTGCGCGGTTTTTAGATGGGTGCCGACGATTGCCTGTCAGAAGGCGCGCACCAGATGATGGTGCCGAAGTCCAGTGTTGCATGCCGTCACGCTCCGAGCTCGGGCCTGCTCGCTGTGGTCTGCTGTGGTCCGCAGGCGGTGCCTGGCAGTGCGGCTTTGAGAAGCAGAATGTCAGCGGTCCTGAGGGGAACGCCGCAGTCTACGTGCTGCTGCTGCAGGTGAGGTGGTGAACAGGGTGTGATCATCTTGAAGCGGGAAACCCTGGCAGGTCATACTTTGATTACGGGTCCATGTCCTACTCAGACGCTGGGCACTGTTGTTTCGTATTACCGCCGCAGGTACCGTTGCGCGGCATCCTCAAGTCGGGCGGCCTGGTGTACGTGCTCAAGGCCACGGCCGGCCAGAACACGCGCTGGCTCAAGGACGAGGCCACCAAGAAGGACTTCTTCCTGGACACCACCCGACTGCCTGTCATCAAAGTCTAGGTTCAAATGCTCTGCACCGGGCTTATTGCTTGTAGGCAGGCAGCTGAGGCAGTTCAAGGCTGCAAGTGTCTGGCTAAAACGGTGTGTGGCAGAGCGACTGTAGGCTAAGGGCATTCTTCGTTTGTGTTATTAGACCGTGTGGCACTTGGGTCCACGATGGTTGAAATCATAGGTCCAGGTTGTGAGTAACCGACGTATGACCACCTACACAGTGCACGGCACATGTGTAGGTTTCCTTTCAGGTAACATTGATTGTCGACAAGCAGTCATGATAGTTGGCAAGCGTGGCATTGGATATGCCGACGCAGTACATGTGGGGCTCCGAGCGCGCCATGCGGCGCCATGTTACCGGCAACAGAACGCTCTTGACTCCTGTCTTGCTCTGTCCATGGCCGTCACCTTGCATGTAACTTCTTTCGCTACCTAGCCCCGTTGTGCAGGAGTTGACGCCAGTTGAGGCTAGGACCCTCTATCGGTCCCAAGATCGGGCCCCTGGGCGCCCTGCTGTGTCAGTACAAACCGCACGGCCGCTCCCAGCAAAACTCCCCCAAAACTCCACGTTCCCAAGCAAACTCCCCAGTACGGGCAGAATTCCCTTAACACGCCAGGATGGGGGCTGCGCCGAGGACGCCGAGGTGGCAATTTGGGTGCCTGCCTGATGGCCACGCGTGTGGTCCACGTCAACTGAATAATTTATGCACTCTACCTTTCGTCGTCTATATACAGCCTGCCATTGCAAACCTGTTGCAAACCTTCCGCGGGGTGGACAGTATTGAACCCAGCAGAGGTCGGCATGGGCCTCGGGTCCTTCGGGGCCCCCCGATGTACCCGCAACCGAAATCGAAAATAGCCAACCGCTGCTGGTCCTTACACTACCGAAATCACTCCAGACGGCTTCAGAAACCACGATGGGGCCCCCAAAACCGGCCCAAAACATGATTGACTGGCTCTTGGTTTACCTGAAATGCCCCCAAAACCCCTTGAAAATGTCGCAATTTGAAGTGCAATCTGAAAATTTTCTTTGGGGCTGCCGCCCCCGGGCCGGCTTGCGCGGAACAGAAGGGGATTGCGAGGATTTGTGGCTGCCTGCCACAGAGCAGCTGTCCGGCATGTGCTGTTGGACACGTAAGACGAATGCAAGCCTTGCACACAAAAAAACCCTTGTAAAATGCTGCAATTTGAGGACCGATATGCGAAATTTTCTCCGGGGGCTCCCGCCCCCGGACCCCGGCTGGGGGGACACCCCCCAGACCCCCCGGTTGGGGTTTACCGAAATCGGTCTGGGACCCGCAGCAGAAAAAACGCGTTTGCCGACCTCTGGAACCCAGGCCACGGGGCGATGCACCATGATCTCCCAGCATCCTAGCTTTTAACCGTATTCATAGAGCGATTAGGTGATGATGGCCGAGGCGCCTAGCCCTGCCGGAATGGGGCTTGGATCCACGCGATCCAAGGAAGTGATTCACGCTTCAAGCTGCCTGAGATGTATAGTTTCTACGTCACCCCGTCTTTAATTACACTAGCAACCTCAACACTGCTTTGACACACCTACGATGGCCACTTTGTCTGTTCAGCGACAGCGTTGTGTTGCACCAGGCGCGCGCGCACGCGCTCCCGCCCGTCGCCTAGTCCGCCTTTATGCCAGCAGCGACCAGGCCATCATTAAGGCAAGTGCAATGTCCTTTGTGGTCGACGTTACAGCAGACTTTGAAGCGATGATGAATGTCTTTGCTCCGCGCAGGTTCTGGGCGTTGGCGGTGGTGGCTCCAATGCCGTCAACAACATGGTCAATAGCGACGTGCAGGGCGTGGAGTTCTGGATTGCCAACACCGACGCTCAGGTGCGTTGATATTTTAAACATGTTTGAGCGTGACAATGAGCGGCACTTCGAGTAAACATAGCAACTGACTTCAATGTATTTGACAGGCCTTGGCAACGTCTCCCGTTAACGGCAAGTGCAAGGTGCAAATTGGAGGCAAGCTTACCCGCGGTCTCGGCGCCGGAGGCAACCCTGAGATCGGCGCTGTGAGTTTAACATGACAATGCAGACAATACTGTTCATGAACTAGTGCACACAGATGCCAGACATCCGTCGGTGACAGCTCCTTGCCCATGTGAACCGCAGAAAGCTGCTGAAGAGAGCCGGGACTCCATCGCCGCGGCACTGCAAGATACTGACATGGTATTCGTGACGGTGAGCGCTCGGAGGCCGTATATTGGAAGCCATCTGCAGCCGCTGTCCAAACGGCCTTGGCCAAACGGGTACCGCACAACACTGGGACCATCCATGTCCCACTCACGTGTCCAACCCGGCGAAAACCCAACCCAGTATTGCGTACTAGGCCTCACCACATTGATTGTAAGCGACACAGGCACCTCTAAAATGACCCGCCATGCACTAACAGCTACGGACTTGTTCAGTTGTGTCCTTGGGGTACAATTTGTATGCTTAAGTGGCATGAAAGTGAACGCTCTCACTCAACAGGGTGGTGCCCTCTTGCCCCCAACCATCCAATCAACTCTCCTCTTAACTGCCCCTTCTTCCGTGCCTTGCTATGCATGCAGGCCGGAATGGGCGGCGGCACGGGCAGTGGCGCCGCGCCCGTCGTGGCGCAGGTGGCGCGTGAATTGGGCATCCTAACAGTTGGCATCGTCACCACCCCCTTCACCTTCGAGGGCCGCCAGCGCGCGCAGCAGGTGATCAAGGGCTCTAGGGCTCAGCCCGAGGGCCACCGCATGGTTCCGGGTGTGCGGGGCTTTGTTGCTTGTTCGGTCTGGTTCAACCTGCCATCCATGCGTCTGCTGATGTGCTGATTTGTACCACCCTCCATCACAATGCCCCCAAAGGCTCGCTCTGCTTTAGCCAACTTGCGTGCAGCGGTTGACACGCTCATTGTCATCCCGAACGACCGGCTGCTGTCGGGTGAGTGCTGCAAAGGCTTGGGAATCAGGGGGCATGAACCATGCATACAGTCGCTCCATTGTGCGCGCTCTTTTTTGTTATCCTCTGCGTGCTGCGCGTGCATGCAGCCATGGACTCCAACGTGCCTATCAAGGACGCCTTCAAAATTGCCGATGACGTACTGCGGCAGGGCGTAAAGGGCATCAGCGAAATTATCACAGTAAGCTGGCGGCAGGCATTGCACCCACCTATGCCTGACGCAAATGCCACCTCGCTCCAGCACGCTAATGCACGGCAATCTCACCACTGCCGCGGACACCTAACCACGCTTACCCCCAGGTGCCCGGCCTAGTCAACGTGGACTTCGCGGACGTTCGTGCCATCATGGCGGGCGCCGGTAGCTCGCTCATGGGGCAGGGCTATGGATGTGAGTGGCACCTGGGGCTAGGCGTTGCGCATTGCCAACCACGATATGCACTTCTGGAACACGGCAAGTAGCCGCACCTCTGACCCTAGCCCCCCTTTCCCTCGCCTGATGCAGCCGGTCCGCGGCGTGCCTCTGACGCCGCGCTGCGCGCCATCAGCTCGCCGCTGCTGGAGGTGGGCATTGAGCGCGCCACTGGCGTGGTGTGGAACATCACCGGTCCGCCAAACATGACCCTGCACGAGGTGCGGGGCACAGGATACTGGGAACCAGGGAGGGGGCCAAGCAGGCGAGATGCCAGTGGTGTTGCATCCAGAAATGGCATTGGCAGAGAAGTCCGCACATCGGTCTAGATGCTCTTCTGCGCACGCCAATGGGATACGCTCTCTTGACCCCCAGGTGAACGAGGCGGCCGAAATTATCTACGATATGGTGGACCCCAACGCCAACCTTATCTTTGGAGCCGTGGTGGACTCTACCCTGCCCGACGACACGGTGTCCATCACCATCATTGCCACAGGTGTGATGGGTGTAAGGGAAGCCGGGCTTGCTCGGTGGAGTGGGCAGGCTGGAGTATCACCAAAAGGCGCTGCTGTGCTAGCTATGGGGGCAGTTTTCGGTGCCCAATCCCCTGGATCCATTGCTTTGCCTTTGAACGGGACTATTTGGCTTGGTATGAGCCGGCCCATTCACATTCACAGGCTTCGGCCACGTGGAGCCCGAGCTTGGGGCACTGGCGGACCGTGGCAGCCGCGCTGCTGCCGCCGCCAGCCCGCGCGTCGCGGCGGCAGCGAACGCCGCCGCAGCAGCTGCAGCTGCCGCCAGCGAGGCTGATGGCCAGCTGCCGCGAGTGCTGGGCGGCGGCCCAGTCCGCAGTGCCATGGTGCCGCCCGTCACCACAGCAGCACCCGAGACGCCGGGTGGCGCGTCTTCCTCTGGTGTGGAGATTCCGGCCTTCCTGCGCCGGCGCCGGGTGCAGGGCAAGTAAAGATGTTGCATTCAAGTGTGGCCTTGTGTGCCCACAGCATGAAACCCAATCGTATTGGAACTCAACACCGTAGGTGCTTTAAGCGGTGGCAAGTGCAGACCAGACTGGCTGTGTCATCGACGATGCTTTAGAAACGCGAAACAGAGACGCCGTAGAGGCTAAGGGTATGGACTAGGGTATGGACCGAGCACACAACAATGCGGTTGGTGTGCATTCATGATGCTCGGCAAGTTCGGCACAATTACTTACTCCTGCTGAAGCGTACCGTATGTTTGTGACTGTTGGTTTACGTGTGCATGTGCGTCGGGCATATCCATTGCCACGCTTGCCGACAATCATGACTGCTTGTCGACAATCAATGTTACCTGAAAGGAAACCTACACATGTGCCGTGCACTGTGTAGGTGGTCATACGTCGGTTACTCACGAACTGGACCTATGATTTCAACCATCGTGAACCCAAGTGCCACACGGTCTAATAACACAAACGAAGAATGCCCTAAGCCTACAGTCGCTCTGCCACACACTGCTGCAGCCAGACACTTGCAGCCTTGAACTGTCTCAGCTGCCTGCCTACAAGCAACAAGCCCGGTGCAGAGCGTTTGAAGCTAGACTTTGATGACAGGCCGTCGGGTGGTGTCCAGGAAGAAGTCCTTCTTGGTGGCCTCGTCCTTGAGCCAGCGCGTGTTCTGGCCGGCCGTGGCCTTGAGCACGTTCCGTACTGCGCGTAATTACATAATTATGGAAGGCTCTGAGCCTGAGGGTGGATGGACAAGGTTCCAGTCGTTCCATGGATGGTTGCGGCGGACAGCTGCGGAGCGCGGACAGCTGTGACTTGTGAGCGTGTGCGTGTTGGACCCAACCGCGGGCGCGTGCATCTCGCCGGCAATGGTAGGGGCAACTGCTGGGGGGGGCAGGGTTATGATGGCAGGGATTCGGGCCGAATCGGGCTGTACCGTATGCTGAAGGGCCATGTAAGGACTGTGTTCGAACGAGTTGTACGTGCGTTCATGTGTGGCCCCATCAACTGGCAAAACCCATGGGAGCGCGTCCATGAAATAACTGCGCTTGGTTAGTCTTCTAAGTGAGCCGCCCCCGACACCGGGATTGGCTACGTTACCCGCCCACCAGCAAGGACCGCACACCCGCACACCCCACCAGCCCGGGTCGCGCGAAAGCTCACACCAACAGAAACACAAGCAAGTACAACAAACCCCCACACACGTGCACTCAGGCAACCCAAACACCCCCCTGATAGTGCGGTGCCTGGGCTGGACGTCCAGAGGTCCGCGGATCGGTAGGGGGCGCCGAGGCGCGGCGGGCTCCACGGGAGCGGTCACGGTCGCATGATAGTGCCAGCGCGCCGGCGAGGCAGTGCGACCGCGTGGGGGCTGGCAGGTTGTTGGATGAAATACCGCCGTGTAACTTCGTTGAGGGTGCCAGGCGGGGGAGGGGCCGCAGGGGGGCCGGCATGTGCAGCACCGGCAGGGGGCGGGCCGGCGTTGTTGTAGGCAGTGCGTGCCGCGGTGAGGGCAACACGGTCGCGGTAGTACAGGTGAGGGAAGTGAGCCAGTAGTTCAGCGTATTTGTCGTCCAGGCGTTTGCGCGCGTAGCCACAGTCAAGGAGTGCGCGCATGAGGCGCGCCATTTCCAGGCAAAAGTTGTCGTAGTCAAGGATGATGCGCCGGAGGCGATGGAATTGGCCGGTGAGGATGTTGCGCTTGGCGGCCTCATGTGTGTGTGTGTGTGTGTGTGTGTGTGTGTGTGTGTGTGTGTGTGTGTGTGTGTGTGTGTGTGTGTGTGTGTGTGTGTT
Organism: Chlamydomonas reinhardtii; assembly: GCF_000002595.2. Lineage (NCBI taxonomy): Eukaryota > Viridiplantae > Chlorophyta > Chlorophyceae > Chlamydomonadales > Chlamydomonadaceae > Chlamydomonas > Chlamydomonas reinhardtii. The sequence continues at coordinate 8,693,015 of NC_057005.1, read as the reverse complement.
AAAAAACGAAACGTGTGTGTGGGTGTGTGGGTGTGGGTGTGTGTGGGTGTGTGGGTGTGTGGGTGTGGTGTGTGGGTGGGTGTGTGGGTGTGTGTGTGGGTGTGTGTGGGACAACGGTTTCCACGGTTATTCTGCCAGATCACGTGAAGCGTGTACCTGGTATAACCAACAACAGGGCTCTCAATCGAGGGCTGCCGTGACCTGGCGTTTCCCCGGCAGAGCGCAAACAGCTCTGGAGTCCACAGGGTAACGCACTCCGACACTTCACCGCGCCAGTAATCCTTGCGGAATTACTACCGGTGTAACACCTCAGACCCAGCGGGCGAGCTACCTCTTAAAGACCAGGCGGGCAGAAAACAAAAACAGCAAACATACCAAGACACGCAGCACGCGACAGCACGCGATAGCATGACCACAGTGGCTGCGGGGCTGAGTCCTACGACCCCGCAGCCTGCACGACCTCAACCGCAACCTAGCCAGCTCTCGACGCTAGGGCAGACTGTGCCTCAAGGCAGCCACGAACGCGTCTGGCCACTAGGCCGGTGCAGGCCGTAAGGCCCGGGGTGCTGCAGCACCCAATACACCCTCTCAGGCCAAAAGCCCCGCAAACCTGGCCCTCCTCCCACGCACGGGCGTAAAACAAAAAACCCTTCGCCTGCCCACTAAGCTCCCCCGCTGACCCTCTCATATGCCACTGCTTCAGTGGCTCATGTTAGTGCTCACGCGCTTCTCCTAGCTAAGGGCTGATCCTTTCAAGCCTCCAGCTCCATAGCTTGCGGCAACGCGCACAGCATTTCACCGTTCACCACCGCCAGGATGGGTGAGTGGCGTCAATACCATCCCAGCCCTTTTGGGGCACTCCGAGCTGCGCGAACTGCATCAGCCGCGACCAGAAATTCGCGACTGCGCGAGCGCACGCAAGCTCGACGGGGTTGACGCCTGGCTGCAGCGGCGTCAGCTGTGTGGGCGGCGGGATCTCGCCAAGATCGGGTTCCGCTTCCACTGCACCTGCCACCGCAGCCTCGGGAGCTGCTGCCGCCGCCGTCTGAATTCCCCGGGCCGCTTCGGCGCGCGTCATCCCGCGCAGCCGCACCCGGCCATGTTCTGTGGCGGCCAGCGCCGCCATCACCACCACGTCCCAAACACACTGCTGAAAACCCGGCGGCGCCTGGACCAGCCACAGCTGGGCTTGGCTGATGGGAGCCGGACCGGGGTTGTGTGCGTTGATCTGCGCCATCACGGCCTTCGCCACCGCGCAATCCTAGAAGTAGTGCTGCCCTGGCGTGGGCGCGGCGGCGGCGTGTGCCCCCGCCACGGCGCCCCCATTGCCGTGCTGCCCACAGCCGCATGGCTCACGGCGAGCCAACGGCATACGCGAACTTCCCGGCAGCGGCACTGCGTCGATGGCCATCCGCACAGCGTCTCAAAGTGTCGTCGTTCCCAGCGTACCTCCTGCCAAAGGCGCGCCAGGGTGTCCCTAATGGCGCAAGCGTTGCAGCCGCAGCTGCTGACAGGTCCTCCCTGTGCCGCGCGCTCATAATCCTCGTGTAGGTCCGCCCGCCGCGTGGCCACATCGTCCAGCTGCATGGATGTGGCCATGCGGACGGACGGTGTGTGTGTGTGTGTGTGTGTGTGTGTGTGTGTGTGTGTGTGTGTGTGTGTGTGTGTGTGTGTGTGTGTGTGTGTGTGTGTGTGTGTGTGTGTGTGATTGCCCTTGCGCGGTCTGTACCGTATGTGTCCAAACCCCAATCCCCGCCTGCTGCGGTTGCCTCTGGTGCTCATCCGTGGACGCTTGTCGCCTGCCTGCAGGTGTGCTGCGCCTCAGCTCCACGCATGTGGCGTTGCGCTGGGTGGGTCTGGTGCTATCCCCTGGCCGGGCGCCCCGAGCGTGAGAAATGCGCATCAGCAAACTACCAGTCTGCCAGCACGTCAGCGATGTCTTGGCACAGTTATTCCGGCGTTATGCCAGCCGCGCCATCTTGCCTTGACGCTGCAACTTGATTGTTGGGGTCTGGGAATGCGCTGCACACTACGGGATTACGCCAACCTGCCCCTTACCCTGCCCCATGGCACACATACTGCTGTGCACTAGTTTGTCATTCGGGTGGTCAGCATGGGTGGTCGAGCGTGCACTCGTCCCCCCGGATATGTCGCGTGTGGTTTGCGGTTTGTCCCTAAAGCACTCCTAGCACGTACGGAGGGATGCAGTACCGGTCTTCCGGCCAAATTCCGGGGTTGTACCCCGGGCACACATCCTGAGCCACGAGATATTTTTACTTTGCCCGGCAAAGTTTACCAGCCGGCCCGGCCGCACGGCCCCACCGAATCCTGACATGCCAGGGCCGAATCCTTGACCTAGCCCCGTACTTCTCCCCGCCAAATTCCCAGCTGCCCGAGCCAAATCTTCCACCTGGCGCAGCTTGGCGCAGCCGCATCCGCACCTGCCCAACCCAACTGACCTGCTTGGCTGCGCCTATTGCTTTGCCTGTCCACGGCTCCACCCAGGGGTCACCTTCCTGCAGGTGCGATGCGGCTCTGCCTCGCGAGTGTGGCGTTGCGGTGTGTCTGTGTGGTGCTATCGCTTGGCCGGGCGCCCGGAGCGTGAGGAATGCGCGTCAGCAAACCTCCAGCCAGCCAGCAACTCGTCGGTACAGTAACTCCGGCGTTCGACCAGCCACGCACTCTTGCCCTGCCGCTGCCAATTGTATGCCATTAGTTGGGTTCTGGGAATCAGCTGCACCCTACGGGACTTTGCCAACTTGCCTTACCACTGTCCCATCCCACACCCAGGGGTTCCACCCAGGCAGCACGTATGGGAGACCCTGTGGAAGGCAGTGGATTGCCTCGGGCGCACCTTTCCCAACGAAATCCCACGAAACAAGGACGATGTACAGAAGATACAGTCTAATGCATCAGCCCTGGCTCCCCTCACTCACCACCATTGCACATGTACGACGCACGCAAGCACCAAGTTCAAAGGATGTCCCGCTTTACTTGCAAGCAAACTCCAAGTAACAAGTTTATCGCCGCATTATTCACACAAGAACATTGCCGCCGAATCAAAGCTCCTTCCCGCGGGACTTTGCCCGCAGTACGCAGTGCCCCAGTGGGCCGCTGCACATAAGAAACTGACAAGATGAAGTGCAGACTGGGAAGCGCATAGAGGCGTCTGGCGAGGAGGCAACTTTTCCGGGAGGCTAGCGGCAAGGATGGAGCGGCAGTCGTCGTTCGGCAGTCAGGGGAGCGGGAGGTCAAGTGCTACCAAGTATGTGTGCTAAAGGCTCGGCAGTCAGGGTACTTGCGCGAACTGCTGACCGGCATTTCGTCGCAGAATCGTCGATGAGGCCAACAAACATGGAGACAAGGGGGATAACCTCAATGCCAACAACGGCTTTGTTGTTGCCCTCTTCGGGGTAAGCGACGGAGCGTCATATGAGCGTCGTAAGACTCCGAAGCGGGCTCGCGGACGCAGCCACGTCATTGGCTGTCATATTAGTCCGAGCTGCTTTATGGCTACCGTATGGCTGGCTAGGGGGGCCTTCCTATGCCCTTTACTGGCATGTCCAGCAACATTCGATTGCCCTTCGTGCCTTTGTCGCAGGCGTTGTTCACGCTTGCAAAGGAGAAGATCAGCGACAGCTGGAAAGTCGCTGTACTAACGGTTGTGGTGGACTTCCTGCTCATTCTTGCCATCATGCTGAACCTGGAGTACCCCTGGGCGGTCGATCCCACCAACCCTCTGTTCAAGATATTTTACATGATTGAAATTCACAAGCCGCTGTCGGCCGCGGGATACAAGTTTTACCTGGTCGTGTTCTACCTGCTTTCAGCTATGCTGTACGTGTGCATCGCAATTTGTGTGTGGGTGGCGTGGTGCTTCAAGAATGACTCATTCCCGTTCTTGTGGCCCATCAAGTTCGTGCGCGTGGTGGCCAGCCTGTTCTTCGGCATGTTCTACATTGCGGCACTGAACATCTTTTTGGTCATCCTCGAATGCGCCCCTGATCATGGAGTTTGGGCGCAGCACATCTGGCACGTCCGTGAGTTTGGGAACGGAGGGGACGGATAGGGTCACCGAGTGGTGCGGGTGCTTGGCAAGGTGCTTGGCATGCATCGGGGGCTCACCTGTCGGGTTCACCCTGGCGTAACGCTGACGTGGTGGTGTATAAGCACGGCCAGTCGCGTCTCAGCCAAGCGGACGATGCTACCATCCACCACATTCACATCGCTGTACTGCTTACTTGTGTTTTGCGTGGGGACCTGCGCGCAGAGTGCTTTGCAATGCCACACCTAGTCCACCTCATCGTCGCTGTGTTGAGCTCGATTACGTTTGCGGTGGCGGCTCTGCTGCTGGTAAGCTTGATACCGCGCACATGAAGTGGTGCGAGGTGTGCGGCGTGCGGGCTGGATTGATGGGGTTTGTGGTGTAGAGAGCCGTGCGGCGTTAGTCAGGGGCGGGATGCATCTTACCTGCATTGATTGCCTTCCTCGTGATGCCCAACAATAGCATATCATTTGCATATGCGTTACCCGCCTGTGTACGTGCACCATTCACAGGTGACTGCGGACCACGAACTGGAGCCCATGTCGCGCAGCCTGCTGGCTGCGCCGCACAGCATGTGCGAACTGAAGGCGCAGCTGGCCAAGACCGTTATCACGGTCGTGGACGTGCTGCTGTGGGACTACCCGCGCGTGCAGGGGGTCGTGTTCATGATGTGCTGCGTCTCAACGTTCTATTTCCACATCAAGCAGGTAGGAGGCTGGCATTGTGAGGCAACAGAGTAGCTATGGGGATGTGGCACTGCACAGTGGGGACTTTATACTTGCTTGCCCGATGCCACAAGATTCCCCCGATGCAATCTCGCGCTGTGTCCGCCTTGCAGCTGCCCTACTATACCTCGTGGGTGAACAGCTTCCGGCTGTGCTTCTTCGGGGTGCACGCCTGGGTGGCCATCCACCTGTGCGTGCTGGTGTTCAGCGTGGATGCGGAGCTGGTCAAGAAGGGCAAACTGGGCTACATGGTGTGGGACATCAAGAACTATGAAACCGCGAAGGCCATTACGGACGTGAGTGCCAGCCTGCCAGGGGGCGGGTCGGGAATGTTTGCGCGGCGGGGCCGTGCGAAGATGCGCACAAGCAGTTCTAAGTGTGCGAACGGTAATGATTGGGGTGCATGTCCAAACTCTTGCCGTCGCAGTCTATGTCGTACGCGCTGCCCTTCGTGTTCTTCGGCTCGGGCCTGGCCGCCGCAATGCGGCTGTACTACTTCTTCCGTGTGGCGCTCAAGTTCCAGGTGAGGCTCGTGTAGCGTAGGGCTAGCTAATTTCGGACTGCTTGACATGGACGAAGGCCGGATGGCCGCAGTCTATGGGAGCTGCCATACACCCCAGCTGCCTGCTGCTGTTCAACACAGTTGAAACGCGTTCCCAATCGTGCCATGGTCAACAGATCCTGCAGCAGCAGCCCAATCTGTACTCGAAGCGCGTGCACCGCTTTGCGGACGACAAGGACGTGGAGGTCGCCAGCCGCGTGGCGCGTGTGTGGGACGAAGACGGCAACACCGACCCACAGCTGCTAGACCTGGCGGAGGTCATCATCCGCGCTGGCATGCAGCAGTTTCCCAAGTGAGGCCAGGCTGCAGTGCATGCCCATATTGATATGCAAACCTTGGGATGATGGGCATCTACGTCGGAGCGGGGTCCTGACCGGACGGTGTGACGCGGCATGCTCTTGGCATGTTCCTGGCTGCATTTGGTGCGACTTTCACTTCGATCGGCTGAGATCTGTGCGCCTGCTGAGCAGTACGGTTTCAGAACGTATTGTGTTACTGCACTTCGACTGCAAATTTCAGGTCGCCCTACTTGCACATCGTGTACGCCAATTTGTTAATTGAGTGCAAGCAGCAGTTACAGGTACGGTTGCGGTGTGTGTGGAGAAGCGTTCAACGCTGCAGGGCATGCTGACTTCGTCTTGGCTTGATGCACAACCGACGCTGCCCTTGCCCCTGACACACTGTCAACAGAGCGGCTGGGCTCAGATGGAGGAAGCCCGGCGGCTGCCTTTGAACCTCTCGTATCGGTTCTCAATCTTCACGCGCGAACAGGTCTGTTTGATGCAGGCATGTACACACCTTGTCACTGAGCTGACCTATGACTTGGGAATGTGCTTTCATCGCACATGCACAACAGGAGCATAAGCAGAAGGCGGCTGTCAGTAGCAGCGGAGAGTCCGCGACGGACCTGGTGTCTTACGTCGAATTCCAGCGCAACTGGCGGTAGGTGGTACACTGAGCTGCTGATAGGATAATAGGGTGGGTGTACGATGTGCGGCAATGGTGCTGGTCCTGAGGTAACGCTGGAACTCAGGTGCCTGCCGTTTGGTTGATCTGCTCTGCAGCATGATTCAGTCCTACCACAAGGCTGCGCTGATGGCGATGCGAGAGTTCTGGCGCCTGCTGCTGAATGACGCCGTCAACCTAAACTCGCTTACCTCGGCGTTCCGCAAGATTGAAAAGATGGAGAGCCTGGCAGACAAGACCTACAAGCTTGTGCTGGAGCGGTACCCAAAGGTGTGAGCAGTACGCTGGTGTAAAGTGGGCTGAGAAGCGGAGAAAGGAGTGTTTGAAAGCGTTTGCTGTCTGCATACAGTCATTAACCTACTCCTGATCTATGCAGGCGGTGAAGCTGCTCCGCAGCTACGCCAACTTCTTGGAGATGGTGAAGAACGACCCATGGACTGCGGCGCAGTACAACGCGTGAGATATGGGATATCTATCGCATGGCGCGACGTAGGGCAAAGGCGTAGGGCAATTAGCTATGGTCAGCGTAACATGAATATTGCAACAGCCCTTCGCCCTCACTCAGCCCTCGTTCTGCCATCTTCCCCGACCCAGCGAGGCCGATAAGCAGGAGGAGGCGCTGGAGAACGCGGAGCAGGACCTGGGTGGCGAGGACGGCCTCAGCATGCGCAACAGTGCTATCGTCACCATCAATGCACAGGTGGGTACACATGTTGACGGTCAGGTCCACTTTGTGGAAGGCCAGAAGCGCGACCAATCTTAGCGTTTGGACGGGTCGAACGGATTGCCCGCATACAATTCAATCGACTCGAGGCCTCCGCTGCCACATCCTTCTCCCGACAGGGCATCATTCAAATGGCCAACAAGCACGCTATCAAGATAATGGGCTATGCCAAGGGCGAGCTGGACGGCAAGAACATTTCGTGCCTCATGCCGCAGCCCTTCTCCGCGCGTCACAATGGGTACCTGCGCAACTACGTCACCACCGGTGTGTGTGTGTGTGTGTGTGTGTGTGTGTGTTAAAAAAACATGTGTTGTGATGCGTGTGTGTGTAAACACGAGATAGGGGACACGCAGACTGTGTGTGTGTGTGTGTGTGGTTTCGCGCTGTGTAGTCGGACATTGATGCCGTACTGTGCCCCACGCACTCTGTACCTCAAATCATCCACAACCAGCGTAATGCCATTCTGGCCTCTACTAGCCTCTACACCGCGTGTGGCTCGTGAGAGCCTCGACTTGGTCCTGCCCCCCAGGCAAGGCGAAAATTCTGGACAGCGTGCGGGAGGTTGTGGCGCTGCACCGCGACCGCTACGTGTTCCCCATCAAGATCATGGTCACCAAGAGCCAAGGCAGCGGTGCGGACGCCACATTCATGGGCCTGCTCAAGGTACGTTGCCCAATGGTCTGTTACGGTGTCTGGACTGGGCGCCGTGGGGACATCAGAAAGGCAAAGAGCCTGGGTCCTGTTAACCTCAATTGGCCTGTACCGTGTTGCTGCAGGAGGTAGAGGCGGACCCTAACACCATCAAAGCATGGCTCATGCCAAACGGTGTTACATTGTGCGCGGACCAGTCGTTTACCGACTACGCGGGCTGGGCCCCGAACGACCTCATCGGCAAGCCCTTCTCCAACATCGCCGCCGATCCTGAGGCCATGGCGGGGTGAGCGCACCGCGGTTGTTATTGTATCAAATGCAGCAGGGATGCGCAGGGCGGACATGTTGCAGTGTGCTGTACCCACACTTGGCCAACTCTGCGACAGGTTGTTGGAGCGGGCTGTGCACAGCACGGAGGAGGAGCTGGCCAGCGGCTCGGTGCAGGCAGACATGCTTGTGACGCACAAGTACGCGGAGGACGTACCCGTCACTGTGCGCGTCGACATGGGAGGTAGGCACGCGCGGCGGCGTCTTGCATTGCCGGAACGGTCTACCTTGACTCTTACCTTTCTGGCCTCACTGCCCAGCGGCCTTACCTATTTGCCACTGACCGAGCCCTGCATGCATATTTGCCGCTGTGTGGCGAAGGCACGGATGACCAGCGGCTCCTGGTGCTGTCCATAACTCGACGAGGCGAGACGTCACCCATGATCGTCTTTGATCATCATGGCCGGGCTTTGTTTGCCAACCAGGTGCGGTGTTGTACTTGTCGAAGCTGAACGGAATTGGAGCTTTTTGCGCAGCATTTGCTGATCCTTTAACGTTGGCCATTCCCACCCACGAATGCCCCGAGCAGGCGTTGTGCAGCCTGCTGGGCACCAAGCCGAAGGACATGCGCGGTCGCGACATGGCCAGCCTCCTGCCGCAGCCGTTTGGTCTGCTGCACCACCGCTGGATTAAGGATGCGGAGGGCGCGCTCACCAAGCCGCCGCCCTCCTCGTGCCGTGCGGGTGCGGTGCACAGCCTATTGTCCGCCAATGGCGTACATGTGCCCGTGCGGATGGCTATTTCCAGCCGCGATATGGCGGGCGTCAGCATGTAAGTTTGGGGGTGCGACTTATGGTCGCTGGGCACTGTTCTGCCACGTTGATCTGCAGGGTTGGGAGGCCACGCAAGCGAGCTGCAGGAGAAAGAGTGCCTGGGAAGACACATTGAGCATCTGTGACGCAGAATGCCAGCCGCATAATTGTACGTAACCTGCACCGGATAATACATTACAGGCACATAGTGCGCGCCCAGCGGGTATCACCGGAGGAGGCGATGGATGAGCAGCGCCTGCACATCACCACCGACCAGCACGGCCACATCCTGTCCATCCACGCCGCGCCGCACCATGCTGGCGGTGCTGCGTTCTCGCAGCCACCCCCGCCCCCCACGCTGGACGGCTCTGCGCCCGCAAAGCCCCAGGTAAAGGCCTGTTGATGCGTTTGCACCAGTCAAAAAGGCAGCCGCTCTCGGTGATGCCTGACTCGGCCTGCCATTCCTTTGGCATACTCGACTCTGTCCACACTCGCAGTCTAAAGCACGGGCATGCATGCATTAAATGTCGGATCAGTACACTCGTCAGAGCACCGATGTGCTGCTAGCGCAGGTATTCGGCTTCCCACCCGAGCACCTGGTAGGCCGCAAGCTTTACGAGGCGGTGGATGTGTTCAGCGAGTGGCATACTGAGGGGCACTCGGTCATGCACGCGGTCAAGGCGCTTGCGCAGGTGGGTGGGCGCCAGGGCGCGAGGACGGGCTTGCAGATCCGGCCATACGCGCGGTCCCTCCTGCACTGGTCGCACTCGGTCACATGAGTCCTTATCGGCCCGGTTGCAGGTTTCTGCATCCAAGCCCGGCTCTGCCTGGCGTGTGGGCGTGCTGCCGCACCATGTGTCGGTGGAAGTGGAGAAGGCGGCGGCGCGCGTGGGCAGGTCGAACATGGCTGACGGGATCGCAGGTGGGGCAACTGGTGGTCGCGTTGTCGCAAAATCTGCGGTGGCTTTTCAGCGGGCTACATGCATGTGCCTCGGGCGCCTCGGGCTGATTCATGCATGACGTGATTGCTCCCGGTCGATACGCGCTTCCGCAGAGGGCCACGGGCATCTGTCGAGGCAGGACAGCCAGCACTCCGTCGGGCCCGGCGCCGGCGGTGCCCGCGACATGACTCGCAGTACCACTCTTCTACGCACGTCAATGAGCAAGAGCCGGGCTGCGGTCATGCAAGTTACGGGGCCCGAGGTGAGGCAGGAGTTAAGGGACTGTCTCCCTTGCCGCACACACTGTGCGGGCGCAGTCTAATACTTTGATAGTACTCGTTTGCGAGTTAGAAACTCCAATCATGCCTTGTGCAGATGAATGGTCGTGTCTTTGTGCTCTAACCCTCCCTGAACAGCACACGGCTGAGGGCACGCGTTACACGATACGGCTGTGGCGACCGGAGCTGCTCACCGGCGTCATCGAACTTAACGAGCGCATGACCGTGCTGAAGGCGGATCCCGTGGCAGGTGCGTGGGGCCTCGCGTGACCTCGTGAGACATCTGAGGAAGTGCAATGGCCGTGATTCTAGATTGGCCTGGTGCCATGCACGCAAGGATTGCTGCCGTGTACTTGCGCATGCACACGCAGGCCTGATCTTCGGCATCCCGGCGTCCAGCATGAGCCAGCAGCCGCTCACCCGCTTCCTCAAGTTGGGCCCACCCGGCGCCATGTCAATGAAGAGCGGCTTGGTTGGGGCCGCTTTAAGCGTGCGCTCCGGAGCCGGCGGAGGTGGCGCCGTGGCAGGGCCCAGAGGCAGCGCCAGCGGCGCAGCCACTCAGCTCATCTCCATGGAGTCGCTGCTCGGCAATAAACGTAAGACAATACGGCGAAGAATGGGTATGATGAGCCGTTTTGCGCCGTGACGACCTCACTGTGAATGTTTACTCACGATGTTTACTCGTGGACGACAATTGCATTGCCTTCCCCCACAGATGTCAAGGGCGGCATGAAAGGCGGCAAGAACGCTCACAAGACAGGTCCACGCCGCGTCTTCGAGGCTCGGCACGCAGATGGACTGCCGCTGCAAATCTCCTTTCAGGTGGGGAACCGGGCAGGAGATGCCGGCCTGCATCCGTGCATCCATTTTGTACATCAGTGTAATCTCCGCACTTCCACCTGCAATGACGCAGGCCGCTCTCAAGGCCGGCTCTGCCACGCAGCGCCTGGTGGCTGCCATCAAGCCGCTCAACCTCAGCCTGCGCGGCAACGTGGCGGTGTTGGCGGCGCTTATGCGCGGCGATGACCAGATCGACCAGTGTACCATCGATAACGAGGGCCACTCGCCCTCACTGCACCGCATGCGCGCCGCTAACGCGGTGCGCCTGCGCGCCAACGCGGAGACAGTGCAACGGCGGGATAAGCAGGCGGGCGCGGGCACAGTGAAAGACAAGAACACTGGGAAGGGCGGCGGCGTGCCGAGGCTAGCTCTTGCCAAGCTGGCATCACCCGATAGTGTAGCAGGCAGCACCCCATCCGGCATGGCAACGGCAGTAGCGGCTGGCATGGCCAGCGCTCGCACGCTGGGGCCGGGTGGGTCAGGCAAAGCTGCAGAGGAGGAGGCGCCACCCACACACCGTACCGATGGCTCCGCGTTAGCCACTGCGAGGGACGTGGGCCTCGAGTTTGGGCAAATCCCAAGGGTGGGCGAAAACGGCGGTGACAGTGGTGGCGGCGATGGCGATGGCGGCGGCTCATTGGGCGACGGCTCATCGCCAAGCGGCAGCGGCCAGCAGGATGCAGCGGCCAAGGTGAGGCGGCGTGACGCTGCACGTTAAGGCGGCGGATCATAGCACGCCATCTGCTTTTAGGACAGCTGTCTTGCTTTCTGCAGCGCCTTTCGGTCATGCCCCTCCTCCCAGCCTCGCCTCATGTGTCGTGCCTGGAACCTCTTGCCCCTCCAGCAGGCATCGAGCAGCCTATCCGGGTCAGGCTCACGTCACATCTCGGACGATTCCGCCATGGGCCGTTCTCACCCTGGCAAGGGGAGTGACCGCACGCCGGCAGGCGTCGCCGGCCACAAGGTGCCGCTGTCCAAGCGCTTCTTGACACGCGAGTGGCAAGACATAGTGCACGTGGACCCAGAGCAGGTGCGTTACTTAATACTGTTGTGTCGTGTCGGGGTTGGTGCAAGGCATACGGTAGCCAGGGCGTCGTTCCCACCCACAGGTGCCGCTCGCAACACCTTTCCCATGCAGGTGCCCCTGCCGCACGACGCCGAATACGAGATTGAGCACCATGTCGGCGAGGACAAGGACATGAACGTGTCCAGCAGTAGCAGCAGTGACAGCGACGGCAGCGGCAGCGAGGCCGGCGACCGTGTCCATGGTCGCAATACCGGCGTCGCCGCGGACACGGTGTGACAACGCGGGAGGTGTTCAATTGCGGTCAAGAGAGTTGGGGCAGCCTCAGATTGTGTTCACTGGTTGCCACGTTACGCGTGCGCGCTTTCCATTTCCCTTGCCACGCAGATGACCCGCGAGGAGGCCCTGCAGCGCAAGAAGACCATGGCCGCACTGGAGCCGGGCGAGCGGGTGCAGTACGTGCGCGGTGTGAAGCGTGTCAAGGAGTGGCTGGCGTCCGGCTACCATTTCGACCGCCGGGATGTGAGTCGCTCCTGGTCACCTTCCACTCTATGGTGATCGATGAGTGAAGACTGGTTACTGTCGTGGGTTTTGATGCCTGTCCACCGGACTCAACATCCGCGCCCTAGCCAACTTGTTCAGAACTCTCACCACTTCCGCCCTGCTCAAATCCTTGCAGGCTGAGCCTGAGGATGAGGCGGCTAAGTCCCACCCCGTGCGCAAAGTCAGCTCGCTGCGGCAGCGGCAGAAGTCGCGCCAGCTGTCCAAGGTGCCTTCTCGCAGAATTTCTAGCATATGTGTGTCGAGGTACACTGATGCACGTAGTGACGCGACTTGCACCACTGTGTCCTCAGGTGCTGGAGGAGGAGCCTTCTAGCGGGCTGGACGGCGACGGCGAGGTGGACGATGATCCCTATGACGCTGGGCTGAATCCCGACGACCAGCTCATGACACTGGAGGAGCTGGCGGAGGAGATGGAGCGGCAGGAGACCTTGGAGGAGGGCGAGGAAGAGGGCGGCGAGGGCAAGGGCAGCGAGGAAGACGGGGAAGCGGGCGCTGGCGGTGGGGGCGGTCCTCTCAAGGGCAACGCATGGATGGAGGTCGGCGGCGGCGCGGCGTCTCGTGCAGCTACACACGGCGGGCGAAGTGACGGCGGTCACAGCATGGGCGGCCCACGCACGCGACGTGGGCCGGGTGTGCACACCGGCACAGATGTGGAGAGCGGCGCAGGCGATGGTGCGAGCACTAGCACCACCAATCGGACCATGAATCGCGGCCGCCGTCTCAAGCGTCTGCTCAAGCTGCTATCAGGGCAAAAGGTGGGCGTGCACCCACTTGTGGGCATTGTGGGAGAGTGCGCTTGGGATCTGACATGGTGTGGGCATTGAGTCCAATGGACCACAAATGTACTCTACGTTTGCCACAGGTGGTACGCGGCGTGACGCGGCTGCGACTGCATGTGCTGGTAGTAATCGGGCTGATGCTATTGGTGCACGCGGTGTGCTACCTCATGCTCATCATCCTGATCAACAAGCAGAAGGCCTTCATCACTGAGATCAGCGCTGCGGGTGAGGGTGCCGCCTGGATGTATCAGAAAACTTCAAGGTTTTTCTACTTTTAGTCATGATGTGGAGCGTTCCCTGCCGGGCGTTCCACCTGTCCCGTCTGACATCCACCCCATCCGGTTCCCCAGGCGAGGCTATCGACCGCTCCCATTTCACGAGCATGTACTCGCGCGCTATCGAGGCCGCCAGTCGTGGTGAGGGCTTCACCGCGGCTGACATCGGCGGCCTGGCGGCGCACATGGACACGGAGACGGACCGGCTGGAGTACCTGCACCAGGGCATGTACCTGGGCTTCAAGGGGCTGCGGCGCTCGTCCTCGGACCGGCTCAACGCGCTGTGGGACGACCCCATGTGGTGGGTGCTGCGCGGTGTAGTGCTCCAGGTGTGGCTGCAACAGCCCTGATGATTGTACAACCGATTTTGCGCCACGCAGGCCCACAACTGTGTACAAGGACACTAAGGTGCCCTCGTATGACCACAAGAACATGACGCTGTGGAGTTTGGGCAAGTGAGTACACTACTCTAGAAGGGTTTGACGTGGAAGAAGCAGGCGGCTTTTGTTGCACATAATCCGCCACGTATGCTGTCCATCTAGGTGACTAATGCCTACTACTGCTTTCATCGCCCAAACTCTCAACCACTCCAGTGACTACATCTCTGCCGCCCGCGAGGTGGCTTACTACGCCTCCGCAAGCAAGCTGTTTATGCAGCAGGCCTCCTACACTGGCGCTAATATGACGCAGCCCTCTGCGCCGCCGCCTTCGCTAGCGGCCTCAGGTGATGAGTGTGCTTGGCTTGGGCTCCAAGACTTTATCCATACACTTTCCACTGGGAGGGCTCGCAGCAACACTGTTGTTGGTGGATCCAAGTTTGGCCCTGGCAGCATTTGATGGTCTCGGCATGCTTGCACGCTCACGTTAGCCCCTCCTGTAACGTCGTAAACATACAGCGGAGTCATGGACATCTGGCATGCCGCATGGACCCATGTCCAGTGTACACAGTTTGTATCACATTGCGCACCTGTCCAATCTACAGGCTTAGTGGCGTACAACGTGACACTGCCTGCAAACCGCTTCTGGCTGTTCCTGCGCGCCAACGTGGGCGAGTCGCTGCACACCGCCTACGTGCGGGTCACCAACACACTGCTCATATTGGCACAGGTACCGGTATACCTGAGCAGCGTTGTGGCTTTGAACAATGAGCCAATCATTCGGAAGGGAGTCAATGGGATTCAAGCACCCTTCCGGGCAGGCGGGTAGAACTTGCTGAGTTGCCCATCAGCACTATCGCACTGTCTGTTACGCAGGACAACATCTCAAACCTCAAGTTGCTGCTTCTGGTGCTGCTAGTGGTGGAGGGTTGCGTGGTGTGCTTGGCAGCCATTGGCTACGTGTTCTACCTGCTGTGGAAGGCCTCCCGTGCGCGTGCGGCGCTGTTCACTGTGTTTCTGGTCATCCCGCAAGGTGCGCTGAGATGGAGCATGTAGGATGTGTCGTGGGCACAACACGACTGACCTATGTGCGTAATCCTCGCATACTGCGTGTGTTTAGGTCAAGTCAAGACGCTGGCCTCGCGGCACATTACCACCAACCAAGCCGACTCGGATGATGACGACGACGACACGGGTGGTGGCGGTCGGGGCGCCGGCGGCGGTGACGATAACGCCTCCGACGGCGCCAGCGTCGTGTCGGGTGCTGGCGGCGCCGGCGCGGCCAGCCGCCGCAGCTTTCAGTCTGAGCCGGGCAACCGCCGCGGTGTGGAGCCGCCGCCCGATGGCGAGAAGGACAAAGACACTGGCGGGCCGACATCTGGTGGTCGGAGGGCGGCCATCAAGTTTAACGAGGTACGATGGACGGGCAATGGGCGCTCGGAACATGTACAAACATTTTGATGCTAGCTTACTACCATGATCTGAACGTTTTGCAGAACACGGAGACCAAGCACGACGGCAAGTCTCAGACGGTGATGGGCCGCATCAAGAGGGCCATCAGTGGCGACGTGACGGCGCCCATCATGGACACCGCCTCCAATGCCACGGCCACACGCCGCTTCACCACCCGCAAGTGAGGACTTGCTGCTGGTGCCCCACTGCCCCACGTCTTTGCTCTGCACGCGGCTGTTCACTGCTGTCATAGTTGCGTACTTATCTGCCCCTGTCTTGTTGTTCGGCCCTCCCGCAGGCGGCTGACGCACACGACGTCCGACATAAAGCATCTGGCCTGGCCTTTCTTTGCGTGGGGGCTGCTCATCATGGCCATCTACCTGGTTTCGTTCCTGCAGTTCGCGGGTGTGGAGGAGCGCCTAGTGGACCTGAAGATGTTTGAGCGCTCTAATGCGCAGGCCTCGCGCGCCATGTACTACGCGACCGACCTGGCTCTGGAGCCGGTGAGCGGGCGCGTGCAGGTGCAGGGTCGGAGTGATAGTGGTGGGTGATAGGCAAGGATTGGGTTATTGGAGGGCTGGGCCGGGCTGGGCGACTCGCCTGGCATCTGCCTGATTGCCGCCTTGGCATCGGTTTCGGCCCGTACAGGACAACGCCACGCAGACGTCATTGCAGCAGACCCTGCGGCAGGAGGCTGCCTGGCTAGACGTGGTGTACAGCACCACCCTGTACGGCGGCCCCACCCTGGATGATGGCGAGGCGGCTGCGGACGGCGCACACGACGCCAACACCGGCTCATTGTTCGCTAAACAGCTGCACGCCACACTCCTGTTCGAGAAAAAGGGCTGCCTTCGCACCTCCGGCGACAGCTGCCTCAAGGACAGCGATCCCTTCTACCAGGTGCGTTTGTTAAATTGTGCAGAAGTCAAGAAGCCGCCCGGACAGCTTAGCACGTATCCCTGCACTGTAAAATGTTCCGTCGGGTCACTGGTGCTTGCAGGTGTCCCGCAACGCCATTGACCCCATGATGCGCCGCTTGATGCGCGAGTGCACGCTGTTGTCTTTAGACGACCTGGCGGACGTGAACGCCAACAGCACCCGCTGGCAGTACGTGTGGCGTGTGGCGCGCTCCGACCTGCATGACGGCCTGCACGAGCTGCTAGCGTCCTACCGCTCCGACGCGCTGGCGGCGTTCACGGCGCAGGGCACATTGCACACCGTCATCTTTGCCGTCAGCTGGGTGCTATGGGCGGCCTACCTGTACTTCCTGCTTCGGCCCTACCTGCAGGTGGGATGATGGGCATGGGTGGCCATGTTAGCTGGTGCCCATCCAGGACGACTGGCCGTTGCGAATGGGGAGGGCTGCCATGCGGGTTGCCGTGCAAATCGCGATGTGGAGTTTAGAGCACCTAGAGGTTCTTTCTTGCAGACATTTCATTTTATGTGTCTGCAATCATACCTGACTTACGCAACGTCTCTTGTAGGTGTCGTCCACGGAGACCAAGCGCGTGGCGGAGCTGCTCAGCCAGCTGCCCGCGGAGCTGGACGTGGAGGGAATGGTGGAGGAGAGCTGGCTGGTGGTGGCGGACACACAACTGGACAAGTCCGGCATGAGCGTTTGGGACCCGCGCGGCCACTCCGTTGCACGCCTGGCCGTCAAATCAGTCGTGTCAATCTTTTCGGTCGTGCACATGCGCCGCTTCAGCATTGCCGGCGGCCGACTTTCGCACGACCGCGGCGACGGCGCATCCGTGCGCTCCGCCGTCAGTGTTGGCTCGGCGTGGCACAGCATCATTGCCAAGGCGCGGCGAAGCAGCATTGGCGGCGCGAGCGTCACCAGTGCAGTCGCTGCCGGCAAGCTTGGTGGTGGGGGTGGCGACAGCCAGGACGAGGATGGGGACATGGGCAAGGGCCGCAGCGGCGGACTGGGCGCAGCACCGCAGACTTCCGTGCATGCCAGCAGTTTGTTCGCGCCCAGCAGTAGCAAGCAGCTGGAGGCTACCAGTGGCAAGGCGCATAGCGGACAGGGCTCACGACGGGTGGTGCCCACGGGCGGGCACGCGTCGCCTGAGGACTCGGCCATGGTGGGCAACGGTAGCGGCGGGCGCCGCAGCGGGTCTTTCGACCAGCAGGGCGGCGGCGTCCACAAAAGCGCAGTTAAAAAGAACAAGGTGGCGCCCTTGGGAGCCGCCGGAACACCCAGCGGCGTCTGGCAGGACGAAGCTGACGCTGCTGCTGGCGCGCTTCCGTCAGGAGCGGAGCCGCGCAGTATGCTTTCTATGAACGACGGCGGTGGCTCGCGGCCGCTGTCGCCGCTGCTTGACTTGCCTATGAGCCTTATCGTGCCGCCGGTGGCCGATACCTTGGGAGATGGGACAGTGGGCGGCCGGCGGCCCGTGGGCGAGGCCGGCAGCCGCAAGCGGCCGGCCGGTGACACGGCTGATGGCGAGGACCGCGGTGGTCACGGCGCCGGTGCGGCCCACGAGCAGGAGCGCGAGCCCAGCCCGTACCACTTTAACCGCGTCATGGACGCGGCGCGTAACAACACCGTCAACTGGGAAGATGAGCCGTGGACGCCGCATGCCGCTCGTACGCGCCGCAATAGTATCGCCTCAACCTCCGCGGCAGCAGTGGCTGCAGCTGTTGCAGTATCGAAGGCAGCAGCGGTCGAGCCGGCGCCCGTCGGTGGCGAGGTGGATGAGGTCGCTTCATCCGCAGCAGCACCTCTCACAAAGCCGCACATGAGCGGCCTTACGTCAGACAGCCGCAGAAGCTCAAGTGCCCAGCAGCCACAGCTAGCTCTGCCACCGGCGCCGCAGCTGGCGGCGGCGCAAGCCGCCACTGCATCCACACGCGAGCGGCTCGCCAGTGGCGTCAGTAGCTCTGGCGGCTCGCTCACGGTGTCAGCAGCCGCGCCGCTGGTGCCAGCTGCGGCAGCGGCAGCCGCGGCTACGACGCTGGCAGCCGCCGGCCTGGACAGCCCGGTGTCCGGGAGCAGGACAGCATCCGCCAGTGCAGGCATGCGCGTGGTGGACCGGCGCACGAGCCTCGACCGCGCTGGTTCCAACACCAGCACGGCTGCACCGCTGTCGCGTGTGGGCAGAGGGCTCTCCATGGACCGCGGCAGCAGACCCATTTCCCCGGCGATGGTGCCGCAGCCGCAATCCCAGCGGATGACATCCCCCGATCTGCTGGTGCAGACCGCTACCGGCGGAACGTCCCCGGCCGTAGGGGCGCAGGCTGTAGGCGCGTCAGGGGTCGTGGGTGTGGTCAACCGCCGCACCAGCTTGGAAGCAGGTCTGGCTAGCAGCCGGCCCGGCAGCCGCCTAGGCACCGCCTCAGGCGCCGCACCTAGCATCACGCTGCCACCGCCACCGACCTTTGGAAGCCATGCAAGCGCCAATGGCCTCGGGTCGCGTCCCCTGAATACGAGTGCTAGCACGAGTAGCACATCGCCTTCACCCGCGGCTGCAAAGGCGCCGTTGACACCAGCGGTGGAATCCAACGTGGACGCGGTGACGCTGATGCCGGCGGCCGAGGACCCAATACGGCTAATGAGTGATGAGTAAGCAGTCTCATTCAGGGATACGCTTAGGCCGCATAGAGTATGGGGTGGTGGTGGTTACCATGGATTGCCGCATGGTGCCTAATTTTGTTCATTTTTAGTAGTGATGGGACAGGTAAGGGTGGCGTAGGTCTGACTTAGTGCAGCGTCCCAGCATTCATCGGATACACAGTTGCTTTATGGCCGATGGTTGCTTGGTAAGCGTGCCTGGATTGTGGCGGACAGTGCTGGACAGCTGCAATCGCGCTCCTCAGGCTAGGGCGGCAAGGGCAACGCCGCGCCACCGCATGCCCAATACACATGCATGCGATGGGAAACTGTAACTGTAAGTTTAAGTCGTTACGATGTTCGTCAAGTTCGCGGCGCTTGTCAATCCATGGGGCACTTTGGTCATATACCTCAAATAGCAGTGCCATTCGGATCGTCACCAGCAGTTCCATTACCACCCGCAACAACGCCACGGGGCCCAATCATTCCGTCATGTGTGGCAGGTGTGCAACACGCCGCGCATTGCCAAAATTCCGGGCCTTAACATAAGAATACAAACACTCGCAGGACACACATGCCCTCAGGGCGCAAAACTGGCATCCAAACGAAAAGAAACACCGGCGCACATGGACACCCATACTTCTCGACACCGAGCTACCTATCGGGTGCCCCAATTTCATCTGACTGACGACGCTGCTTCCGCCCTATAACGTTCCACATTCATGTATCGCCTTATCTTCCGCCACAATCCATGCTTCTGCCATGCTTTGGCAGCATCACGATTCCCCCCACGGGCGTGTAGCGCCCGCATAAGACCGCGAGGTCCCAAGTACTCCCTTCGCCCACGGCCCGTATGGCCCCTCGGTGCTTCGACCAAGGTGCTTCCTAAAAGCGAGCGCGGACGATCCTCAACGAGAACCATTGCTTGGCCTCACACACACGTGCACACGCCACCGGCCAAACACATACAGCCGTATGTCTAGCCGTACAGGCAACGTCTTGGCCCGCTTACACGTAGAAGTTGGTGCGGTCAGCAGAGGCGCCCACCTCCTTGAGCTTCTTCAGGATGCGGCTGAAATACTCCTGTGGGATTGGTGTGGCGTTAGCGAGTTATGTGCAGTTCTTGGATGCATTTGATTGGTGTCACTAAATGGACCTGCGCCCCGCCCTGCAGTACCCCAGGTTAATCAATGCATCATGTCCGCGGCATCAACCCAGACCGTCATACCGACGCTCCTGGACGGATCTGACCATCCCTACAACGCGTCTGCCTCTCGCTCCTCAGCGCACCTGCAGGTAGGTCTCCAGGTCCGTCACGCTGCCGGGGTCCATGTCCAGCAGGCGGTACGTCTCCGCCATGTCAGCGGCCGATGCCTGCCACACCTCGTTGTTGGAAAGCACCTCCGCAAAGGCCTGCGGGCAGCGGTTGGCGGACGAGAGGTTGGGGGCGGCGGTATCAGCGTCCGGTAGCGCGTTTAATGTGCTGTCCTAACATCACTAGTGCTGAATTAGATTGATTAGATTGGCATCAAAGTGAAGCCACTTTGCAGAACCCGAGCTACCCACCAGGCGGTCTGCGGCGTCCGCGGCCCATTGCATGGAGCGCAGCACGCCGCGCGTGCGCTTCAAAAGCCAGGTGGGAACCGTGGTCACCTGCGCATGTGTATTGCGGCATGCTGAGATTAAGACACAACAGAGTGTACACGGCCTCAGCCTGCGCGAGGTGGGCATAAGCTGTGCTGCGAGCCCCACGCCTTGGGCCCTTTCTTCCCTGGCCTCCCGCACCTTGGCGTTGGTGTCCGCCATCTTCTCGCACAGCTCGATGACCTCCTTGGTGGTCCAGGCCTTAGGACCCGACAGCGGGAGCGTCTTGCGGCTGGTCTTGTCCCCGCTGTGAATGGGGAAGAGTTTTTGCTGTGAAGATCGCGTCTGGTGTAGGAATACGACCGGATCTTTAGTATGCAGTATGCTGAGCAATCTGGTCCTCCATTCATGGCAGCGGAAATTAATTCAAGTCAAACCGAGCCGAACCAGCCCCTCTTCCACCAGTAACGCTTCACACGTATGGGACGCCGCAACCACTTGCCCGCCCACCGCCGCGACAACCCGTCCTATCGGTACGCTTGTGGCGGGTTCGGCTGGACCCCCGCGCGCTATGGGTTCGGGATTGTAAATGGTTTATTTTTTGAATGCAATGAACATCCCCCCCCCTCCCCCCACACCCAACCACACACACGCAGCTAACGCCCCGCCCTACAACCCACGGCCTCACCGTAGCGCCGCCATGGTCATCTTGGCCACGTCCTGGCTATCCAGGTAGGCTGTGCGCGTCTCGTCGTTGGTGCCCCACACGGACCGCTCCTCCAGGATGGGCACCGCATAGTTGCCAATCACGGCCTGGCAAGGAGTACACGGGGTTGACACAGAGGGCCATGATTAGGCGGGGCATGAGGGGTGCAGGTGTACACGCCGCCGTTGATGTCTGGGGGCATGTGCTTTCGCACCCTCTGTTCTGTCCCCAGGACTCCGCCGTACCCGTGCTCCAATGGGTCCAGTCATCTCGTACCCATGCGCGCGACAGCACACATGCTGCTTCACGTCCGCCAAACGCGGGCGCCGCGTTTCACACACCTGGTGGAAGCCGCACAGGCGGAAGGTGGTGTAGTCCAGGCTGCTGGCCTCCAGGAACTTCTCGGTGCAACTTTTGATGTTCATCAGCGGAACCTGCAGTGGGATTGTTGTAGTATGCATGAAGATTAGCAAAGCTGATGATTGCACTCCCATGTCAAAGCTGATACTGAAGTTTGCGCTTCTGCACGGCACCTTTCAGCGCATACCTGGGGATGTTTGTCGCAGTCGAAGATGGAGAAGAACACGTAGCGCTGGATGCCCATGGCCTGTGCAGTGACGCAACAACTCGAGTCAGCTCAGTAGTGCACCCCACGCATTTCGACCGTCTTGGCCAATAGCCAAACCTCCCCTCACAACGGGGGCAATCGACTGTGGTGCCTACCTGGGTTAGCCTCCCACCGACGCCTCCCTACCACCACACGCGTGTCTCTTCGCCTCGTCCCTACCTGCGCGGACTGGATGAGCGCCACCTTGCCCTCCCAATCAACTTTGCGCGTAGACTCCTCGGGCCGCGCAGTTGCGCAGTCGATGACAGCGTTGACGCCCACCAAGCACGCAGGGATGGACGAGGGGTCCGTCAGGTCACCCTGAGGCAGGCAAGAAGGCATAATGGCATCGATGGTTTTACGCCAAAGCAGCACACAAGCGCAGCTGGCACAAAAGTACCCCAGTTCTCGCGTCGATCGGCGTGTGGCCCTGACATGTCGCCCCATCTACGCCCTTTGCCAGATTCTGAAATGTAAACTCACGTTCACGACCTTGGCGCCCCAATCGCGAAGGAAGTCAGCGGGGTTGGGACGGGGGCGAACCAGGCAACGAACATCGTAGCCATCGTCCAGCGCGCGACGCACAATTTGGCGACCGAGCGTGCCCGTGGCTCCGACAACCAGGATGCTGTTCTTCGGCACAGGTGTTCCAGATGCAGCAGCCGCAGCGGCCGCGTTGGCAAAGACGCGCACGCGCGTGGAGCGGCTCACTGCGCATCGGCGAGCGTGTGTGGTCGCTTGGGTAAGCCGAATGTGGGCCAGTTCCTTCGGGCAGGACGTTCAAAATATGGCAAACAGTCGCACCTGGAGCACGCACAGGCAAGAACGCAACAACGCCCTGGCGCAAGGCCAGGCGCTGGCCAGCCACGCTGTTTGCTGTCTGCATTTTCCTCAAACTATGCGAGATACCAATAAGTGATTATTTTAAATGCCAATCGGAATTGCAGTTGAACTGTTAAGGGCCTCTTTCTCGTGCTGGCCACTCAAGCTCCAGAGCCACTCGTCTTTCGGCCCATGCAACATGCCATGGCAGACTCGAGCACAGCAATGCGCAAAACTCCAGCTCACCAGATTATCGTTGTTTTTCTCTATGCAACGTTCTGCCGGCAGGTATGCCAGGCACGAACCCAGGTCGGTTGCCCGTGGTCACCCCACCTGCAACCCCACCACTTCCCGCACAAACGGCTTACTAACGCCCTAAGAAAATGTCGACACATATCACCAGATGGCCTCAAGTGCGCTGATGTTACCGTATGCTTCCAGTCGAACGTTGCTCGCTTCAGCCAAGGTTGTGCCGGGTGTGCTTGCTGCTGCCTTCCATCCTTCACTTCTTTTGGCCCCTTTGCATGGGCCCCACATGCGCACCCGTCATAATACAATGACGCCCATCCCGGTCACAGCGATATAGAGGAAAGGCGCTAAGGCAACGGCTGGAACCGTGGCCTTTTGCCATGCCACCCAGGCCACAAGGCCCGTAGTATACTGTCCTGAGCATACTGCATATACTGCACACAAGAAAGAAGGAGATAACAAGGGATAAACTGTGGGGCCCCGTCCGCCGTCCGCACTGGTTGCTCATCGCCGCTTGACACGCGATTCGTGTGCAATGCACACTAAGGACCCGCGTACACCTCAATCGTGTTCGAGCGTTCACATTATCGCTACAGGTCTTACAATACACACAAACACCAACATAGTTGCTTCTAGACTATAAAGACCAGCAAGTGAGAGACGCCCTACACCGGAATCCTTAGCGCAGGCACTGGTGCGAGTTTGGAGCACAAATGGTGGCGGACGTGACTCTTGAAAGCGCTATGAAGCGGCTAAAGCAGCATGTCTACAAGCAACGCGTGCGTGTGAAGGACTTCATTATGGACTTTGACAAACTAAACTCCGGATATGTGTTCCCAAACCATTTTTTGAGCGCATTGAGGTATGCAGAGGGCTTGGGCGCGACAAGGGCAGCTCGGGGCCAACTTAAAGACTTGATTCGGTCGTCAACCTCGGGGGCTGCAAGCAACCACCACCACCATCACCACATAAGCTTGTTGCTACAGCATTTTAAGGTTACTGTTGCGTATGCGTATGCCGATGTGCTCGCAGCATGGCTGGCATCGATAAATACCTGTCACCAAAGGAGCTGGAAGTCATCTGCGAGACATACAAGGTACAACGCGATGCCACGCTGGTTATGGTGGACCACCGGACTTTCCTGCATGAGCTGGAGCTCGTCTTTACTGTGCCGGTGAGGCCGTGCCGGTGTGGGGAAGGCGAGTGCCATACGAAAGCTGCAGGGAAAGAAGAGGAAGGGATCTGAATAGCCAGGCGTCCGTTGTCGTCGCTCTGTTCACCCGCCCACCAACGCCCGCCCGTACAGCATTTGGAGAAGGACCCGCTGGTGGAGGTGGCTACCGAACCGGCCGACCTCCTGGACAAGACCCGCTACCTCAAAAGCTCCCGCGTGCTGCAGCCACCAGAGCGGGTGAGCAAGGCGGGGTCAGCAAGATCAACGGGGTCAGGAGGACGGGATTGTCGTAACCTTGTCTGCTTTAAGCAGTTTGCGGTTGGTCCAGTGTACCGTATGCTGCAGCGTATGCTGGCAGCGGGATGAAAGGCTAGTAAACAGCGCCATAGAAACTAGCGTGCATGCAACTCACTTGTCCTATGATAGCATGCTAACTTTCCGTGATTGCATGCAGGAGGAGGCGGTGCAGGCGGTGATATGCCGCCTCAGTGACGTTTGCTATAAGCGCGGCCAGCCCGTCAAGGTTAGAATGCCATGTAGAGAGGAGGGACCCAAAAGGCAGGCAGTTTGCAAGCTAATTACGGTGCACATGTCAAGGGATGTGTTGGGCTTTGACGGGTACTATGGAGGAAACAACGTGCCAAGATGGAGGAAACGGTGTCATTAAATGCGTATTCACACTACCCGCACCACCCCGCGGCCCTGCACCAACCGCAAACAGGCCTTCTTCGATGACGCGGCGCGGGACGATCACAGCGCCAAGCTGTTCGGCCACGTCACGCTGCCGCAGTTCCGCCAGGTCGGGCACGTGGGCTGTGTACCGTATGCGTAATGCTGTCTGGTTCTCTGTGATGCGCGGCGCTTACCTCAGTTGACCTTCGTCACCTTGAATGCCCAAGCTCTCTGCCGTCATGCCATGAGCCCTGCCCTGACACCAGCCACTGCCGAATATAATCATGCTCAGGTTCTGACCACCAAGCTGGATTGGGTAGTGTCAGACCCTGAGGTGAGGACGGGACGACATACGGGCGGGCATCAAGCTGGCGAACGTCAACAACTCAGCGGGGCCCACGCGTCAGGACAACCCCATAAACTCACGGAGCGCCCCTTCTTACAGGTGTCTCTGCTGGCCGCCAAGTTCCTGCACGAGGACAAGCCCGAGTTCATCAACTACATCGCCTTCAGCTGCACCGTGGACCCACCGGAGCGGTGCGCGAATGCTTGAACAGTAGATGGAGGGGGCATGACATTAGGGGTGACATCGCAGGCAGCCCAGCTTGCCGGAAGCATTGGTTCAGGCAGAAGAGAGCAAGTATCTGGCAAACGCATTGCTCACCCTCAGCACACAGCAGGCGTTCACAAATGTTTCTGGCCCACCTCCAATCCTGCAGGTACTATGAGCAGTAGCGGGACGTGGCCAAGAAGCACAGCTTCGAGTTGCGCCTGGGCCGCACATGAGCTCCCTGCTGCAGTGCATATATATACATGGGCGCGCCCGGGCGCGATCGGGCAGTACCGTTACCGGGATGGACTTACTGGAAGGCTGCCGGATGTCTTGAGTGCCATGATCCTGTGTGTCCATGGCAGCAGCATGCTTTTGGCTGTTGCGTGTTGTGCTTGGGTACACGTCAGGTTAGGTGTGGGAAGGAAAGCCTACCTGCAGTCTCTTCCGGCGCATATCCAAAGTTCCGTGAAGGGGGCGAGATGATAATGGTATACTGCGACTACCTTGATAAGTGTATGTTTGCTGGCGTTGATATCTTGGGCTCCCTGTCCCAGGGATGGGGGCGGAATGGTGGAGCTCCAAATGCGTGCGGAATGCCCCAAGGATTAACGCACGCACAGCTGGCGAAAATAATATCGCATCCGCCTTGAAAACCTTTCGCATGGTTTTCGCCGGTCCATTGACCCGTCCATCGGCGGTATTTCCTTCCCATTCTGCTTCACCGGCATGCTTGAAACGCTCGTAGTATCCCTTACTGGGCATTCAAGCAGCTGGAGGACGCGTACCGGTGTTCTGCGTCGGGAAATTGCCAAGCATGTGGGGACATGCCGCCACAACCAGCGGCGTTGTCGCCCCATTCAACTCTTTTAGCAGTCTTTGTCGCCCAAAGTGCCTTATGACCAGGTGTGGTGGCCAGATTTTGGCCAGACAGGTCCAGAAGCAGCCACAGAAGGGCCAGTTTGGTGGTTTTGGGGCGGTGACCGCACCATTTCCGCATGGATTTTCGCACAGTTCCGCCGATGTGCGAAAGCAAGGGTCTAGGCGAAAAGCGTGCGAAAACACCATGCGGAATGGGCGGACTTCCGCCCCCATCCCTGCCCTGTCCAAAGTGTCCGCCCATTTCTGATGGGGTTCACGCGGACCCGGCACTGCAACCAGAGGCGTGCAGCTTTATCTATTTGCCGTGCCGTGTGCGGTGTGCCACAATGCCAAGCTACAGGATGGATACCTTGCCCGCTTCTCCTCCTAACCATCACCAAGCTGAGTCATGGCCTGCTCCCCGGCATGTCACTGTAATGTTTAAATGCGAGTGCAGACGGCAGTGGAGGTTATTGTCGCTTGCAAGCAGCGAAAGCGGTCAGCAGAACGCACTGATCCAAAACGCAACAGCCCCCGCCTCTCCTCGCCAGCCGCTCACAGCCGAAACTCTGCTTCTTTCTTTATCAGCCACAAACATCAGCCACAAACAATGCCTCGGAAACAACGCCTCGGAAACTTCCTCCCAACTAGTGCGCGGCCACAGCTCCCCTACCGAACGTCGCAGCACCTATCCTCACCATCAGCAACGCTTCCTCACCTCCGGTTGTGTTGTTGGCGTGTTGCACCGCATTCGGCCTGCCCGCCACAATTGTCGTACACATTCGGGCCCCTCTTCCGCTTTGCTTCGCCTTGTTCTTGCCCCTGTTTGTCACACTGTCGCCCGGCCATTGTTTTGCTGCACGCCGTTGCATTACGCTAGTGCTCGTCTACACAGCTCATCCGTGGACGCCGGTCGAATGCCTGCAGGTGCGCATCGGCTATGCTATCCGCGCGGTGTGGCGTCGCATTGAGTCTGTGTGGTGCTATCGCCTTGGCCGGGCGCCCGGAGCGTGAGGAATGCGCGTCAGCAAAACATCGACACAACCTGCCAGCTACCGTCGGTACAGTAACAGCGCGCGAACGACGCACCAATGCCTTGTCCCTTCTTGCTACGCATTTATGTGGGCACGGGTGGGAGCCACACACATCGGGACTACGCTTTCCTGCCCCTTGCCATGTTCCATCACGAGCACTGAGAGCAGACATGTTACCTCAAATGGATGGTAACCGCCGTCCGCTGGTGAGGCCGCCGAGAGCCTCCATGTATCAAATGAAACCAGGGAAACTGCTAGGCTGGTGGGTCGCTGGCGTGCTGGCGATACGCGGGGCGTGGCACGAAGCGTGCGGGACCAACCTGGAAACACCAGCGCCACCGACGCCCAGCAGCACATGTGGGAGGGAAGGGGGGGGGGGGGCGTAAAACACCCGTGGCACGACACACATGCATGCACGGGGGCCAGCAAGACGCGATCGACGCTCTTCGACCGATCAACCTCCAGGTTTGGAACCCTTGAACGCAGCGGTCATGCGCGCCATGCACGCGGGGCCCTGATACTCGATACCCAAAACCCTTGAGCTGTTTAGTATAACTGGCAGGAGCCAAAAGTTTTTCGCGGGTGGGCTTCCGCCCACACCGGACCATGGAGGCCAAAGGGCAGCGGCCCCGACGGCCGCCAAGGTTGCGCCTGTGGAGCAGCAATCACCTATGCAGGTAGCTGGCTAGCTGTATTCAAACGCCTGGTGGCTTGTGCTGGCGTGGTAACAATGAACCTCCAACAATAGTCAGCTTGTAGGGATGGGCTGCCGCATCAGGCGTGGGTGAGCACTGGCCTAAACGCGGGGCTGGTGGGCGCCTGGGCGGGAATGCGAGCTCCCCTGCCGCCGGCAGGCGGCAGCGTCCCTGGCTGTCCCTCTGGTGCAGACTACTCCTGCCGGCCCCGCCGCTGCTCATGCTGCAGATGCCCCCGGCCGCGCCGCCGCTACTGCCCCTCCCTCCGCCGCTGCCACAGCACTGTGGCACCGACAGCAGTGCGCCACCAGTCCACCACGGCCGCCATCACCGCGCCTGCAGCAGGATCGGCAGCCGCAGCAGTTATTGCCGGAGCCCCCACCTGCATTCTCGCCTCGGGGTCTCGGCTAAAAGTGTCAAGGCGTGCTGCTGCTCACCTTGCCAGGGCGGCTTTCAATAGACTGGAGCCGGAAGGGGAAGTGCTTCCGGCGGGGCTGGTGGGGCTGCGTTCTAGTACAAGAGAGCTGGATGCGCCGACACTGGCCGATACAGCACTGTGTTATCTTGCGCTAGGGACTCCTGCCTGGCAGGTTTGTTACAGGCGCCCAGAAAAGAGTTGGGCTGGGCGCACGAGGACGTTACGAGCGAATGACGTTGCCACTGATCGGCTTGACTAGTTCACCGTCGCCGGCATGCAACGATCCGTGGCCTTACCGTTATGTCTTCAAACACGTCAATTTCCGTGATGCTTACGTGAGACAGGATGCATACTCCCAACCAGGGGTGCCCCTTGCACCCCTGCTCCCAACCATGTAACGCAACGACAAGTAGCGCGGCACGCACAAGCGAAGCGCTAGCAGCAACTCAGTCGACCATCCTTGTGGGGATTTAACCCCGACAAGTGGTCCATGCAGCCTGGGACTCGGCACATCGCACACACGTGTGCACGCATAGCATCAGGTGCAACCCCGTACTTCAGTAAATGCTGCGAACCATACACACTTAACCGATGAGTCTAGTAGTCTGCAGCATCGTGTCATGTCGTCAACAAGTCATAAAACCGCCCAGCACTAAAACGCTCCATCCCAGTACGCGTTTCCGCACTCGAATGTTGCTCCCCACACCCGGCGGTACCATGGGGCAAGAAGTGCCCACTCGTTTTTTGAACGCACTGCACGTGATGCCCTTTGAACGTACAGTCATGTACCGTGGTCAGCTCTAGTTGTTGAAGACGAGGCCACCCAGCGACCTCGCGCTCTGATGCTGACCGCGCAGGTCGCGTAGCCCGTTGCCCGGCCCCAGCATGAAGTACTGCGGGTATGGGCCACGTGGGGAAGTTAGGTACTGGGCGCAAACGACTAGGGTCTTACCCATTAATGACCCCGGGAGACCGCAAGCTGCACAACTGCACACCTACAGATGCCCTAGGAAGCCGCCGCCATTCCCCGGTGCTGCACACCTTCTTGGTCTGCACACGCTCGCCGTCCCGCGCCGCAAACCCGGTGCCACCAGTTTTGAGCTCGATGACATCCTTGTCGCGGATGCGCTTGCCGCCGTAACTACCCTCCGTCTTGACGCATTTGGCGTACGTCTCCTTCAGCATCACGTCCCTGTCAAGTAATGGCGACGTGAAGCTTGGTTGGACACAACCATCAGCCATCTGCAGGCCAGATCAGATGGCGCACGTCCACCGCGCGCTCGACCGACATGGCCTCAATCTTACCCTGTGGGCGCCAGCACAACCAGCTTGGATGAATTGGTGAAGGTCTCCTTGGTGATGGGATCCATGTGCTTGCCCGGCTCACCCTCGGGCACTGGCGTCCAGTGCACGGCCACAAGGTCCTGAAAAGGGTGCGGGAGAATTTGGCCGTATCAATCGGCCATCCAGAGGTATGGTACGCCATATGCCACATACCTTCATGCGCAGCTTGTTGCCGCTGGCAGGGCACCGCGTCTCGCTGTCCGGCTTCTCCACCTTGTTTCCCGCGTCGGGCGTCAGCGAGGGCATCCAGAAGGCCTGGCCATAGGCAACCGTGGAGCAACAGGACAATGATGACATTCAGCTCCCGCTCACACTTCAAAAGCAGGTTTGCCTGATCTGCACCATTTTGTTCTCCTTGGCTCCCCACACCTTCCCGCGCCCCTGGCCCACCTTGAGCCCCTTCGCCCGGTCCTCCGCCTCCTTGATGGCCATCACTGACTTGGCACCGCCGCCGCCCGGGTTGCGCAGAGCCTCCGCCTCCTTTACGATTGCCGCCTCCAGCCTGTATTGGGCGGGCAAAGCTGAAGCAAGGTGCGCGTGGAGGCTAGTGGAGCAGCGGGCGTCACGAGCACCACGCCCCTCGTGCGCTGGACTGCGTGGCGTAGCAGAGGACAGTGGAGGCCAAGCAGGAACTACCAAACATCACGCCCAACTGCAGCAGGTCCAAGGCACCGACCTAAATCAACCTTAACGCCTCGCCCG
Organism: Chlamydomonas reinhardtii; assembly: GCF_000002595.2. Classification (NCBI taxonomy): domain Eukaryota; kingdom Viridiplantae; phylum Chlorophyta; class Chlorophyceae; order Chlamydomonadales; family Chlamydomonadaceae; genus Chlamydomonas; species Chlamydomonas reinhardtii. Next base: position 8,662,762 of record NC_057005.1, on the reverse strand, counting down.
AAATCCCTTACTTTGATGCGACGCCCTCGCTAACACCCAGATGGTTGCGGCGGTCGAACGCGACCAGTGCCGCCTCGTGCGCAATGGCCTGCTTCTCCAGCTCCTGCAACCGCACGGCCATAGAAAGAGCAGCGGCACCAATTCATCAACCGAGCGGCGAGAGAAGCTGTTTCCAGTAATGCCTGCCGCACTCGAGTGTGCGGACACTGCATCCGTTCTGAGCAGCGCGCGCACCTTCTGCTGGTCCGCCACCTGCGCCGCCTCGTACGCCTCCATGTTGCGCTTTATGGCTTTCTTCTGTGGAAACACGACACCAGGCACCAATCACCCTGTTTTGATGCGTTGAAACCCGTTGGCACTCCAGCACCGCATCGTGTTACGACTGCACTACGCTCACAACTCGACGCGTTCACACCTGCGCCAGAAGGTTCTCCAGAATTGCCTCTTTGCTGTACATGTAGCCGTCTGGCGTTATTACTGGGTCCTGCGGCAGTACAATGACTTTGGACTCGGCCACTGGCCCCGGACAGGCCAAGTCGGACATATGTACCCTTGCCGGCGTGCATACCCCGGCGCGCCTAGACCCCGGCATTCCTACCCGAGTCTGTGGATAGAGGGCATCACCGCTATGTGCATACCTTTGCCTCCATAAGAGTTAAACAACAGTCATCATAGTTGCCCAGCGAGTCCTGCATGCGGGGGCGACAGGCAGATTGCAGGGGCAAGAAGGTCCCCCGCGGGTACTCGCCTACTGCACGCCGGAACTGAAGGGGTCCTTGTGCGCCAACCCCGAACACTCATGATTCACCTTGCCTAGACGCTCCTTGACAGTGCCAAAGCCCAGGGCCTTGCGCTCCGCATAGCTTAGGGCTTCCGACCCCATGACGCCCGCATTTTTGGAATGCCGTTGCCCACCCATTTGTCAGGCTGAAGTTTCTTCGCTCTTATCGAGCTAAGTATGCTGTCCTTGGCCCTGTGCAAATAAAAGCCGAAGTGCTTGGTAAATGACTTGCACAAAACCTAGATGCCTTGATATCAATATGTCATAGTCTTGGCATAAAGCCCTGCCGGTGGCGGTGCACATAATCTCACTTGGCTATTTCTGCATGCGCATTGGGCCCCATCCCAGACCCAAGTTAACTAGCAGTAGCAAGCTATCCCCGCTATCATATGTGCACTCAAAATCTTGTTGTAGAGCTACCGGAGGTGAAGCACATAAGAACGCGTGGATGCCACACCGCTCAGGGTGTCAGGCTCTCTTCTACTCGTAGTCACGATGAGTGTATCATTATTATAACATTCTTTGAAGATATGAATCATACTTAGCCTGTGGGGCTTGGCCTTCGAGGAATGTCTGACAGGGTTCTTCCAGAAGGCGATGGGGCGCGCGCAAATGGCACCGTATCTGGTGAGGCTGACCTAGCACAAGTGTTGCTACCGCCCATTGGGCAGCGGAGCCGAAGAGGATTGGACATGGTGCCCGTGGAGCCGAAACAGGAGGACAAGTTTGCGAAGGCAATGGACAAGTGAGCGAAGTAAAAGGGTGGGATGGCACGTAATGTTGAGCGGAGCGGCATGGCGTGTGCGCGCGGGGAGGGGCGTTGCTGCGTGCCAACCTTAAGGCCTGCGCGTGAGGCTTCCGACGGCAATTGACGCTACATCGAGCAGTTGCAGCCCGAGTTGGAGCGGCTATACTTCTAGTGACGTTTGATCCGGGGAGGGGATAGCAGGCACCAACCCTGCCCATAACCCTTCCCAACTTCACTGTGCAGGGTGTTAGCAGAGCGCAGTGGGGCACAGGCGGAAGTTGCGCCCAATCACATCATTGCACGCGGGGAAAACCAAATGATGAGCAAACACGGCATCAGCAAGGTGGGTTTGGTGGCGTGGCTTGGGGATGGCATTTCAGGGAGCGGCTGAGCTCGGAAGGCCGATGTAGTGCAGGGCTTGCTTCAGCTGAGGCGGGGTGAGACATGGTGAGGGGCTGCCGACAGTCTTTCGGCCCCTCGACCTGTGTTGGGTTGTCCCGGACACATTGGTACAGGTGGGGCAGGGGGTGGTGGACAAGTTCAATGCGGCGCGGCACAACACCGCCATCAAGTCGGCGATGGGGCATCCTGGGCTGAATAAGCTCGTGGCGCGTGAGGAAGAGGAGAAGCGGCGGCGGAAGGCGCGGCTTAAGGTACGTGCATGCATGTCTGCGTCATGGCGACGGCACTGTGCCATGACAGGACAAAAAAGGCCTGACATACGTGAATACGCGCGCGCGCCTGGTAGAAACATGACTGCTGTGTCTTTTGGACGGCAACAGGAGCTGAAACAACAGCAGTTTGCCAGCATTAACGGCCGTCAGGGAGCGCTGAAAGGGTGAGTGATGATCGGAACTGCTTACGTGCTGTTTGCTGCGCGACGGGCTACTAACCTGTTACGGTTTGGTCGGGTGTCCCAGGATTCGAGCAGGCGAGGTAACGGGCGGCCCGCTGGCACACGCGGCCTCTGGGGGCGTGGAGGGCGAGCTGCCCAACGTGTACGCGGCACTGGGGCAACCGGTGCCGGCCAGCCGGGCGCAGAGCATGATGGTGCCGCAGGTGCGAATAAACTCAATGCAGTAGTCTGGCGTGCTCGTGTCGCGTACGGCTTGTGTGCATATTACGTGCTTCAAGGGTGCAGTGCATCCGCGGTGCGGGCTGAAAGAGAGCGAGACGCATGCATGTTCGTCGGGCGGGGCAAGGTGCACAATCCCGGAATTGTCCCGCCCTTCCATCACAGGCGCACGCTGCTATGGTGGCGGCGCAGCTCCAGGCCTCGCTCGCAGATGCAGCCGGTGCACGAAAAGGTAATCCGCAGCCAACTACTGCAGCAGCACTGTGGTGATTCCCGTCCGGGTTCTTACATTTAATTGATTGTTCTCTTAGATAACCGCCAGCGTTTGATGCGTCGGGGTCTGCTGCAGGTGCCCTGCCAGCCGTTCGATCATCTGCACCGAGTGCGGTGTATGCCGCGTCAAAGGGATGCAGCTCGGACGGTGCTAGCCCGGGTAGACGGCAACCCCAGCAGCAACAGCGCTGGAGGCGGCGGTGAGCCTGAGATGTGCGCTTGGCATGAGGAATTGTCATGACGGGTCATGGCCATGTGAATCTTATTTATTGTATCATGGCGGCGCGCAAATCCTTGCAGCGGCCAAGGGCGAGAGGGCAACGCCGAACCTGAAGTGCGCGCCAGCAGCCGGGTGGGTTACGGATGATGGATGTGGGTGATTTGGGTGGCGGTCTGGTGGTGCATGGTAACCCAGATACAGTTCGTATGGGCCACCTGTCGCCGAGGCATCACATTTTAGGTTGAGGTAGCTGACATGTGTGGTACTCGTGACTTCTTTGATGGCGCGTCAGCTATCGAGAACTTATGGCCGCTTCCCTCATGTGTAACAATCCCCGTGCAGGTCGGCAAGGTACTGGCGGAATTCAGCGGCCAGACCGACTGGTGTGCCGTGACCGTCATGCGACACAGTCTGGCCACCATTCTGCAGGTGTGTGCATGGAAAAATGCGTGTTGCTGTTGCGGGTGTACTGCTCTATGCCGGCTGTACCTCGCCGTACTAACCGTACACGGCTCACACGGGCGGGGAAGGGACATGCCATGACCGCGATGATTCTGCTGCCCACTCCGCAACACCCGCAAGTACCTCACGCCTGCTGGCACGCGACATAAGTATGTACGTGCTGTTCGGCACCTTAATCTGTAACACATCATAAACACGCAAAACACGCTCAGGCAAACGTGCGCGGCTGGCTGGTTCGGCGGCGGTGGCTGGCCAGTCCGCACGCGCTGGTGGAGGCGACCAAGGCGGCACTCCAGGTGCGGGGTGCAGTCGGGCAAGCCGCGGCCAGTGGGCAGTGGGTGCCCATGCACGGTGCCCATGCCATGACGGGTAATGCCGACCCATAACGGCGTGCTCCTACCCGGTGGGGCTGTCCCGTCTTTTGTATTTCATAAATGAACTTCGCGCTAACGGGAACTTGCTAGCCACTGCTTGGCGCTCATTGCTGGCCCTTCCCTGCTCTGTACTGCCTTTCACTTGTCGCAGGCAGATCAGCTGCGTGATGAGCGGCGCGCCGCGATGCGCGCGGAGCTGGAGCGGCGGGCCATGACACGCAAGCAGAAGGAGAAGGCGTCCAACATCATCAACATGATATTCAGCCAGGTGGGAGGTGGTGGTCGGTTGGTGGGGTCTGGCGCGTGGCAGAGGTGTACCGCAATTGCGACATGACGCTTGCAAACTTGACACGATACTAGATAATGCCGGTGGAATGGAACCGCAGAAGAGCATCGCTGGCAAGGCCGCAGCTGGTGCTGCTGCGGGGTCTGACGGCATTGGCAGTGGCGAGGAGGGCCTCGCGGCGGCCACCGCGCCGGCGCTGGCGGCAGCTCCTGGTGGCGTGAGCTTGGGCCGTGCAAAATGGAACCGCCTCACCAAGAATGTGGATCTTGCCAAAGAGTGAGTGACCGTCTGGTGGGTCAGGTTCTGGGCTTGTATGGCACTGCCCATGTTGTTTTGTTTTCACTCGACTCTTCAGCCTCTGTTGCAACCTCCCCGCAACCTCGGCCACAGGCAGCTGGAGCAGCAGTCGTTCGGCGACACGCTGCTGGACAGCGACAGCGACAGCGACCTGTCCGACATGGGCGCAGAGGACGTGGCGCTGGTCAAGATGCGCGCACGCACGCCGCCCTGGCAGAAGGTATGGGATTAGTGTTGGGGCGGGCAGCACGGGCAAAGGTCACCGAGCATGGTCAGCAACCCGTAACGCACGGGGTTTACCTCTGCACGACCTTAAACTTCCGGCTTGATCCGACCGGCACTCGTGCCCGCAGGTCGAGCAGAGCCAGTGGGAGGGACAGTGGGCCAAGCTCAACAAGCGCACTCACCGCGGCGCGTTAGATGTGCTCTGGGACCTGGAGGAGAGCGGCCGCCGAGTGCAGGTGGGTCGCGACCAGGGCATCGGACCTGCAGTCGGGGCTTGGTACTGGTTGGATACCGTATGCGGCACGAGCACAGCGCCAGGCAGGCACAGCTGTAGCCTACCGCTCGTGCCTTGTGCTGTTTGGCATGTAACAGGCCGTCAAGCAGCGGCGCGCGGACCGGTCAGGAGCGGTCGGCAGTGGAACGGCGGCAGCCGCTGCCCCCGGCGGGCTCGACAGCGCTGGCAACCCAAGGCCTTATAACCCAGCAACGGAGCCGTTGCCGGCCGAGGTGGTGAGCGAGCTGCTGGTGCACCGCTACATCGACAAGTACACCAGGATGGGGCTGTTGGACCACCTGCCCCTGCGCGGCGCAGCGGAGGCGGCGCTCGCTAAGCAAGAGCAACAGCAGCGTGAGGCGGCGGCACGCGCAGCGGAGGATCGGCAGAGGCGGCAGCGGGAGGCGGCGGACCGGGAGGCGGCAGAGCGGGAAGCGGCAGAGCGGGAGGTGGCAGAGCGGGAAGCGGCTGAAGTGGCCGCGGCAGGCGCAGGTGCAGGTGGGGGCGCGGTGATGGTTGTGCCCGGGGTCGAGCTTGGTGCGCGCTGATTACGCTGCGCTTATTATCGTTGAACTGGCAGCCGGGTACGGTGTGTTTCGGACTAATGAGCGAAGTGAAGCAGCGGACAGTGGTTGGGTCAATTGGCACATATACGTGGCAACAACTGTATCAATCAAAGCATTGTGGGTGGCCGCTGCGGTTTGCCAGGCGCACACAGGGGCGGTTAGTGGCGACAGGTAGGGTGTGGCAGGCCGCGTTCGGGCCGCGTGCAGTTCCCTACGAATGCTGCCAGCCCGGATGCCCCATACTACTAGGGGACACCCGGGGCGAGGGCGGGAGGGCGATGACGTTATGTGGGGGCTACAGACGGGTGGGGTAGGCGCCAATCGAAGACGGTAGGTGGGGCGTCAATGGGGTGCAGAGGGAACCGGCCGGGGGCGGGGTGGAAAGTCATGTGGGTGTACTGGGGATGCGGGAGGTATGAAGTGGTGCGAAAGGTAGCAAGTGGTGCGGAAGGGGCAGAAGGTATGAAGTGGTGCGGAGCTGCGATTATTGCAATATGTCCTGTGTTTGCGGTCTGTTCGGCGGCGGGGGCAAGCTGGCGGAGGAAGTGGTTAAGCGTGCCCCAGTCGACGGCGTCAGGGGCGGTGTGCCGACTGGAGGCCGGTGAAGGTGTGTCCGTCCAACCCGGGTTCACTCGGGGCGTGCCCATACACGCTGCACCGTCCAAAGACCAAACCTTGCCTAATGCTTATAAATGACAATTATATGTTATGACTTGTTGTTTTAAGCCCTGGCGCAGCCTTCCCGCTCGCCGAGCTCGCGAAATGCAGCGACATGCCCCGACATTGTGCACGAAGAGCTGCTTTTAGCCCTAGAAAAGCCTTGAATTCCCATTCTTGTAGCTGACAGTAGACACGGCATCAATCACGGTTTAAAAAAATGGCTCCTCGAGGGGCATCGGTCGCGAAATTGCCGGTCGGCAGAGCCTCACATTTTGCCCCGGGATACATTCCAATGCAATATTGGGTATCTAAAGAACATATGGAGTGAGTTACTGCTCTCTCCAGCACACTTTGGCCCAATCGGACCGACACGCGCCCATCGGGCGCATGACTGGCGGGCCAAAACCCGCCCATTTCGACCTCAGGCGAGCGAGGACCGCCCTCCCACTTGACCAGCAAGTCATTGCTACATTCACGGAGGGGCTGAGAGCGTGGGGGACTCAGGGGAGACCAGTTTGGCGTCGGGGACCCCCCTATCCGCCCCCCAGACCCCCCGCACGGGAAGGGCCGTACGGCACTGGGGATACCGTCGAAAAAGAAATCTGACACGACAGGTCTGTTCAGCGTGGGGGGTAGGTCAGGTTGTTGGTATTTTCCGGTGGTATCCCAGAGTCGATATCGAGTGTCAAAGATGGCGCAGTTTTTGACGCCTGGTGCGCCCGGCTGGATACGGGGTAAGGCTCACATGCACACGCACCTCCGCTCATGCCCACCGCCGCATGAGGACACGCCGGGGGAACGCCTTGTGCACCGGGCTGGATACGGGGTAAGGCTCCCATGCACACGCACCTCCGCTCATGCCCACCGCCGCATGAAGACACGCCGGGGGATGCCTGGTGCGCCCGGCTGGATACGGGGTAAGGCTCACATGCACACGCACCTCCGCTCATGCCCACCGCCGCATGAAGACACGCCGGGGGATGCCTGGTGCGCCCGGCTGGATACGGGGTAAGGCTCACATGCACACGCACCTCCGCTCATGCCCACCGCCGCATGAGGACACGCCGGGGGAACGCCTTGTGCACCGGGCTGGATACGGGGTAAGGCTCCCATGCACACGCACCTCCGCTCATGCCCACCGCCGCATGAAGACACGCCGGGGGATGCCTGGTGCGCCCGGCTGGATACGGGGTAAGGCTCACATGCACACGCACCTCCGCTCATGCCCACCGCCGCATGAGGACACGCCGGGGGAACGCCTTGTGCACCGGGCTGGATACGGGGTAAGGCTCCCATGCACACGCACCTCCGCTCATGCCCACCGCCGCATGAAGGAAGGCCGGGGGATGCCTGGTGCGCCGGGCTGGATACGGGGTAAGGCTCACATGCACACGCACCTCCGCTCACGTCCACGGCCGCATGAAGACACGCCGGGGGAACGCCTGGTGCGCCGGGCTGGATACGGGGTAAGGCTCACATGCACACGCACCTCCGCTCATGCCCACGGCCGCATGAAGACACGCCGGGGGAACGCCTGGTGCGCCGGGCTGGATACGGTGTAGGGCTCCCATGCACACGCACCTCCGCTCACGCCCACCGCCGCATGAAGACACGCCGGGGGAACGCCTTGTGCGCCGGGCTGGATACGGTGTAAGGCTCCCATGCACACGCACCTCCGCTCACGTCCACCGCCGCGTGAAGACACGCCGGGGGAACGCCTGGTGCATTGGGCTGGATACGGTGTAAGGCTCACATGCACACGCACCTCCGCTCATGCCCACCGCCGCATGAAGACACGCCGGGGGAACGCCTGGTGCGCCGGGTTCTCGGCTTCGCATGGTTCGTCTTTACAGCTTTCTCAATAACGGGGAAAGCCTCACATGCACACGCACCTCCGCTCACGTCCACCGCCGCGTGAAGACACGCCGGGGGAACGCCTGGTGCGCCGGGCAGGATACGGTGTAAGGCTCCCATGCACACGGTCACCGTGGTTCTGCACGACACTGTCAATAAAGGTGCTGACAAGCACCAGTTTGGTTTCGGCTCCATCGCGGCTGCTTGGAACAGTCACCGCCACGCGCCACCGCAACCCCGGCCGCTCCCCCCGTTTACCCTGCCCATGCCTCCTGCTCCCGTGCAGCTTCCGGGCTGATAGCATCGCGCAGCAGCGGCAGTCACCAGCCTTCCTCCCCACCAGCGGCCGCGCAACCGGTGACTGCTGGCCATGGGCAGCCACGGCAGCCACAGCCTCTGCCGCGGCTGCTTGGAACAGTCACCGCCACGCACCGCCGCAACCCCGGCCGCTCCCCCGGTTTACCCCGCTCATGCCTCCCGCTCCCGTGCAGATCCCGGGCTGATAGCAGCGCGAGGGCCGGGGAGGGCGGCAAACCTCTCCGTTGTGCGTGCGAAACACGCATGCGGAACGCATGCAGACGCATGCGCCCCACGAATACGCAAGCCCCCGACGCAAGCCCCGTCAGAGCCTTCACCTCAAGTACTTGCTCAACTCACAGAGTGTAGATACATAGCGAACGGTGACTTTGCCAAACCTCGCGATCGCCCAACTGCACTGCAATGTGCAAACTATTGCTTCTCCATTTGCTGCGTTAACAAACAGCATATTAGCACGTATAACGCATTTGCCATGAGAAAGGCGTTAGGGATGGGCTTGTTACTAAACAAAGGCAAAGCAACGAGTGCCAGGCTCTATGTTGTATGTATGTACGAAGAGTTAAACCTAGGTACTAACTAGTAATCGCGGTAAACGGGGGGAGCGCCGGCGGTGCGTGGTGGTGACTGCGTCAAGCAGCCGCGGCAGAGGCTGTGGCTGCCGCGGCTGCCCATCGCCAGCAGTCACCGGTTGCGTGGCCGCTGGTGGGGAAGAAGGCTGGCGACAGCCGCTGCTGCGCGCTGCTATCAGCCCGGGATCTGCACGGGAGCGGGAGGCATGGGCAGGGTAAACGGGGGGAGCGCCGGCGGCGCGTGGTGGTGACTGCGCCAAGCAGCCGCGGCAGAGGCTGTGGCTGCCGCGGCTGCCCATCGCCAGCAGTCACCGGTTGCGTGGCCGCTGGTGGGGAAGAAGGCTGGCGACAGCCGCTGCTGCGCGCTGCTATCAGCCCGGGATCTGCACGGGAGCGGGAGGCATGGGCGGGGTAAACGGGGGGAGCGCCGGCGGTGCGTGGCGGTGACTGTTCCAAGCATCCGCGGCAGCAGCTGTGGCTGCCGCGGCTGCCCATGGCCAGCAGTCACCGGTTGCGCGGCCGCTGGTGGGGAAGAAGGCTGGCGACTGCCGCTGCTGCGCGCTGCTATCAGCCCGGGATCTGCACGGGAGCGGGAGGCATGGGCGGGGTAAACGGGGGGAGCGGCCGGGGTTGCTGCGGCGCGTGGCGGTGATTGTGTCAAGCAGCCGCGATGGAGCCGAAACCAAACTGGTGCTTGTCAGCACCTTTATCGACAGTGTCGGGCAGAACCACGGTGACCGTGTGCATGTGAGCCTTACCCCGTATCCAGCCCGGCGCACCAGGCGTTCCCCCGGCGTGTCTTCATGCGGCGGTGGGCATGAGCGGAGGTGCGTGTGCATGTGAGCCTTACCCCGTATCCAGCCCGGCGCACAAGGCGTTCCCCCGGCGTGTCTTCATGCGGCGGTGGGCGTGAGCGGAGGTGCGTGTGCATGGGAGCCTTACACCGTATCCAGCCCGGCACACCAGGCGTTCCCCCGGCGTGTCTTCATGCGGCGGTGGGCGTGAGCGGAGGTGCGTGTGCATGGGAGCCCTACACCGTATCCAGCCCGGCGCACCAGGCGTTTCCCCGGCTTTCCTTCATGCGGCGGTGGACGTGAGCGGAGGTGCGTGTGCATGTGAGCCTTACACCGTATCCAGCCCGGCGCACCAGGCGTTCCCCCGGCGTGTCTTCATGCGGCCGTGGGCGTGAGCGGAGGTTGCGTGTGCATGGGAGCCTTACCCCGTATCCAGCCCGTCGCACCAGGCATCCCCCGGCCTTCCTTCATGCGGCGGTGGGCATGAGCGGAGGTGCGTGTGCATGTGAGGCTTTCCCCGTTATTGAGAAAGCTGTAAAGACGAACCATGCGAAGCCGAGAAAGCCGGTATCCAGCTCCAGGTGGTTCCCTAAGCACAAGCCGCGGAGGCGCAGGCGGAGGCCAGACCCGTGCCCGGACCGGCGCTGAAGACTGACGTACCGGCCTGCTGTAGATTAACTTCAGGTCTGACCGGAGCATGCACAGCAAATCAAGACCCAGCATGGAGCGCGTTCCTTGTTGCATTAGTTGCATGGGGCTGCATGGGGCTCATATATTTCGAATTCACTTCTTCACTCTTCAAGCAACCTGTCTTTGTCACATGTAGCTACATACCTATCGTTCAGCACCATGTAGAGACTTCGTGGTCCTCTGCCAGTCAAAGATGGCGCTCAAGTCTACAGGGCGAGTCTTTAAGTCCTGCTAAGCCCTGGCATCAATCTTTGGAAGGTATTTTATGAGCTGCTGGTGCTGGGGCTGGGCTGCGCTGTCGCAGGGGGTGTCGGACCCTCGTTGACCGGGTCTACAACTAAGCCAGGTCTTGACGCTGCTGTTACAGGATGTAAATCAAGCATCAAAGACCAAGTCTGGAATCAACAGTGCCAGGTGAGGCAGGTCAGGACACATAGCGACAGCCATGTCAGGGGGTCGACAAGCGACAACAAAATCAGGGGGTCAAGCGAGCTAGCATCCATGCGCACAGAGGTCGGCAAACGCGTTTTTTCTGCTGCGGGTCCCAGACCGATTTCGGTAAACCCCAACCGGGGGGTCTGGGGGGTGTCCCCCTAGCCGGGGTCCGGGGGCGGGAGCCCCCGGAGAAAATTTCGCATATCGGTCCTCAAATTGCAGCATTTTACAAGGGTTTTTTTGTGTGCAAGGCTTGCATTCGTCTTACGTGTCCAACAGCACATGCCGGACAGCTGCTCTGTGGCAGGCAGCCACAAATCCTCGCAATCCCCTTCTGTTCCGCGCAAGCCGGCCCGGGGGCGGCAGCCCCAAAGAAAATTTTCAGATTGCACTTCAAATTGCGACATTTTCAAGGGGTTTTGGGGGCATTTCAGGTAAACCAAGAGCCAGTCAATCATGTTTTGGGCCGGTTTTGGGGGCCCCATCGTGGTTTCTGAAGCCGTCTGGAGTGATTTCGGTAGTGTAAGGACCAGCAGCGGTTGGCTATTTTCGATTTCGGTTGCGGGTACATCGGGGGGCCCCGAAGGACCCGAGGCCCATGCCGACCTCTGCATGCGCAGTATGGACGAAGTTGTAAGAGCATTAGCAGAGATGCAGAGTGTGAAGCTCCCCCCCTCCCCCTCCCCTTGTCTCCACAGGTCCGGCACTGGAATTCGACTCGGGGCGCAGCGCGCGTAAATGCGTGGCCCTTCTAACCCTCACCAGGCAAGTTTGATCGGAAATTGCTACACAACTCATAGTAGGATGAATGATAGGATTTGAATGACGTACATGGGAAGTTAGTTCTAGGGGACCGAATGCGGTCTAGGCCCTGCCCTGCACGACACCGTGCCACAATGCACTGACCAACTTACCCCAAACACCATGCAGGCCGAGCTCAAGTACGGAGGCGGCTAGCGGCAAGCGGCAGACTTCAGGTGGCGGCAGCGGAATTGGCAGGCGGCGCTGTGCGCGCATGGTGTTATGGTGTGATCGGCGGGTGCGTGGCTGGGTGTAGTGCTGGCAGCAGGGGATCCGTATCGATTGCCTTCACACTTGCCTCGAGACCCTGAGTATGCCTGGTCTGTACGTTTAGTGTTTTGTAGCAATGGTAGGCCTTGCAGAATGTGTGCGTGCAGCACGTGGTGGGTTGCGGGTCGTGTGGACGGAGCGGGCGGGAGAGCCGTGCGGACTTGCACCATTTTGGCACACCACGACACCATTATTGACGAGTGTTGCGGAACTAATGCGTACGTAGACCAGAGCGGAAGGCGGACACCAATACGAGGGGCACGTGTCGGAGCGCAGATGCATGAACTGTAACACATCAAGAGAGCTTCAGGTGCCTCATGTGCCCCATCCTATGTGCCGTGCGGGACGCGCACAGTATCGGGCGGGACGCACACAGCGCCGGGTGGCAGCTTGCTTTAGGTAAAGCACAGGCGTGCCGCATGCGTGAGACCATGCGTAGAGCTCTAAGAAACCGGCATTTTTGCTTTATTTGTGCTTAATCGTGCGTATGCTAAGCATGCATACGCATGCGTGCCAGCCAAGGGGAGCGCGCGGCAAGTCCTGCAACTACCATGCGTTAGCTAACGTAAGTGCTTCTCCTTGACGCATGCGAGCGGTGTGCTTCCTCCTGCGTACCGCACGCACTTCTCGTGCTTGCCGCATGCGGAATTTCCATGCTTAACGCATGCTAACGCATGCCTTGACGCACAAACCCGTCCTTATAGTGCGCCTTCTGCTCCGTCTCCCCCGCGCCCTTGCCCCTGCCCGTCCGCACCCGCCTAGTCACCACCGTGCCGTCCATCTGCCGGGCCTCACCATCCAACCTGCGCGTGCTGGCCTTGGGGAAGAGCAGCTGGCCCAGCTGCTCGGGCCACTCATCACGCGTCGCCTCCTCTGTCGGTGCGTGGCTGCTGCGATAAGTGCGCCAGGCACCTCGGACACAGCCAGGCGCCTGTGGGCACCTCCCGCAGCGGCGGCCGCAGGCAGTGCGTACGTGTGCCACCCCTGGTTGCAGCCGTCGCAGAGCAGCATCCTGGCAGTGCTCGTATCTTCCATCTACACTGTAGAAATCTGCCCAAAATCCGCCGAAGGCGGAGAAAAAAGTTTGGGTTTGGGTGCCACGCATCTACGCAGTGTAGACGGTTTTGGCCAGTTTGGGCGCAAAAATGGGGGAAGCGTAGACGTTTTGGGGGGCTTGGGGCTTAAGTAGTAGATGCCGCGGTCAGGGTCATCTACGCATGTGTAGATGCCGGGTGCCTGAGGGCATCTACAAGATACGAGCACTGCATCCTGGCCGGCTGCCCCGGCGAGCTGCACGCTTCGCAGGCCAGGTCCTTGCCGGGGCGAAACAGCTGCGGCTCTATCTATCGCCGGGTCCACGTCCAGGTGGCAGGGCGCCAGCTGCTCCACCCTCCGACCAGGGGGGGGGTAGGAACAAACTTTTTTGACCCCATGCCACAAAACCTCCCGGACCCCCCGACCGACCGACCGACCGACCCCCCCTGCTGTACGACCCCCCAAAACCCCCTCAGAACCCCTTCGTTTTTTGTCAGGTTGATGCCAATCGACTGCTCTCGATGAGCTCTATCGCTGTGTAAATTATCCGCCTTGGGACCGACCGACATGTGGACATGTGCACATGTGCACCCGTGTGCTGACAAGTATCCTAATAGACTGGCCTGCTATGCAACGGCTTACCCCAGTGTTACTTGATGATACGAAATGTGCTGACACGTTCATCCATGCAAAAGCCGGCCGGCACCGGCCTGTCCCTGACCAGTTCCCCAGGCATCGCCCGACATGCCGACATGCCGCTCCCCAAACTACCCCATATTATGCATGTGTACTAAGTCTGGGGTATAGAAATAGAAATAAAAATAGAAATAGATACACCCTGCCGTAGGCAAGTGGTGTGAATTAAGGGAGTGGGGGGAGATGAGGAGGTGGGCCAGGCCCGCCTCCTGTACGCCCCCACTACCGAGCATTTGGCGGCGGGCGGGCGTGCAGGCTAGGCCTGCACCCTGCCGGGATGCTACGTCCCGCCGGGGTTGCCAGGTGGCAGTCCCCGTTCGAGGCGCCGTCTGGTCAGGACTATATGATTGAGGGTGGCGACTGCGTGGTCGTGTAGGGTGTCGCAGCACTGCCTGGCTTTGTGGGAGGTGACGCCCAGGGAGGTGAGGAGGGGGTGGAGGTCCTTGTGGATTGTTCCTGCAAACCCGAGGCTGATGGCGCTCTGTGGAGTGTATTGCACTTTCCATCCCGCTTCCCGCAGGTCGGCTGCGAGGGCTTGGTGCTGTTGTGCTTTTTCGTGTTGCTTGGCGGCGTGGTTCGTGTCTGCTGTGTATCCGGCTTCAATGATGTGGATGGTGTCATGTTCGCTGGGAAGCACGACAAAGTCTGGGTTTAGGGCTGCGGCGAGGGAGATTGAAGGAATTAGTAGTATGTCGGGGCGGTAGTGTAGGTGGCGTCCTGCTGGTTTGCCCTCCTGGTCGGGAAGCAGCCATGGCGGCAGACGGTTGTCAGCTGCGTAGTCTGGCAGATCGTCTTTAGACGTGGCGTCCATTACCATGTAGCAGCCGCCGCAGTCACCGCGGGAGATGGCTCGTGCGATGGTCTGGACTGCAATGTTGTGTCGTTTAATGTACATTGCACGGAGTTGGGGGTTGTGGCAGCCTCCCAGTATGTGGCCGCCGGAGTCGGGTCCGCGGCAGAGTGGGCATGGGGCGGGGTTATCAGGGCCAGCGCGGGGGGCTCGGCGGCCTGTAACTGTGCGGCCAAAGCGGGCTGCGAGTTTGTTGTTCCACAGTTGCCCGTAGAGGTAGTCCATGCAGCGTTTGGCTTTGCGGTGCCGGCCTGATTGCAGGTTCATGGTTCGGGTGCTGGATTTAATATCCAGGTCTGGGATGGCGTTGGCGACGAAGCCAGTGTAGAGAGTTTCGCGGGTGTGGCCTTGGGCGATGTGCGGGGCCGCGAGCGTGGCGATGCCGCGGTTGAGGTCATGCGCGTAGTGTCCTTCGTTCTTGTCTCGTGGCGCCCCTTCCGCAGTCGGTTTTATAGTTTTACGTATCCAATAGTATTTACTACGCGGGTCGTTATCGGATTCCTCGACCAGCCACTCGGCCCCGGGCATCCGTTCTCCCTTGGCGGTTTTCACCGCCGCCTGATCTGCGAGTTCATTGTGCGTAATCCCTGAGTGTGCTTTGACCTTAAGGAGGTTTGTCCGGCGGCCGGCGTGGGAGCGGCGTTTCAGGAGCGCGAGGATGTTATCCAGCAGCGCTTTGTGTTTGCTGAAGGTAAGGAGTTGGGGCTGGTTGATTGTTTTGCGGATGAGGAATAACGACGCAGCGGAGTCTGTGTAGACTGTGACTTCAGGGAGCGCTTGCACTTCGTCTAGCTTGAGCACTTGGTGTATGGCCGAGAGCTCGCATCGTGTTATGGTGTTGCAGCCGTGATGTCCAGGGTTGACGTCAATCTGATACGTTTGGGACGTGCGGGCATCGATCGCTGCGGCCCCCCACGCGCTGGGCTGGCCAAGGGCGTCTTTCTGCACTGAGCCATCGGTGTAGAAGCCTTCACAGGGGTTGAGGCGTAGGGGTTGGGTGGCCGCGAACGGGGCCAGGGTGGCTGGCGTGGCCGGTACGGGAGGGGGTGTTACCCGGGGGGCTGCCGGGCGGGTGCGGGTCATCCGGCGGACCTGTTTGGTCACCCACCGTGTGTGGGCCCAGGTGAGTTGGGGCTGCGGTTCGATGGGCATGCCTGAGGGGTATAGAGACGTGCCTAGGGCGTCGCGTATGGACTGGGCAAGTCGGGCTCCGGGTGTATTGCTGACCAGCACCAGGTCGTGTTTCAAGGTGAGGCCTGCGTCGTTGGGGTGTGGGCAGAGAAGGACGTGCGTTGCTGTGGCGGAGATGCTGCCAAGGAGGGTGACTCTGGGGTGGGCGAGGTATCTTGTGTATGGCGCGTTGCGTTGGGTGGGGAGGATGATCAGCGTGGCAGTGGTTGGCGGGTGGGGGGTGTTCGTAAGGGTTTCGGTGTGTTCGGCCCATGCCAGTGCCCATCGGACCGCGTGAGCTCCGTCTTCGGTGTTGGGTTCGGGGTAGGCGACAGCAATTCCATCCCATGGCTGGGAGTACGCGTCATAGTTGGCCCCAAAGAGCATGTCTTCTTCATACAGTGTGTAGTAGGTGGTGGCGGCTTCCGAGACGTTTAGGGGGGATGCGAAGAGCTCTGTTGTGCTGCCTATTGCTGTGTGCAGGGTTTGTGTCAATCCGTCGCACAGAATGCGTTCCCCTTTTTCAGTGACAGGGTGGGATTTGGAGCCGCCCCCGGGTTTGTATCGGAGGAGCAGGCGGGCGATGGCCGCCGCAAAGCCTCTGCCCTGGTCGTATTTAGCGTGCGCTTCGGGCCAGGTTGTTTGTGCATGCTGGTAGCGTTGCCAGAGGAGGTTAAGCCGCTCTGCTCTGATGCTGCCTATGCACCGTCCGCGGGGGTCGTATACATGCGCCATGTGAGTGCTGTGTGCCGTGGAGCCAGGGTCGGGGAGGATACCGAGCTGGATGGTGTAGGTTTGTGTGGGGCAGATGTCCCGGCGGGGGTTACATGGCTCGACGTTGATGTCTACGTAGTGGCGCAGAGTGCGTTGCCCTCGTGCGGTGTCGTTGCTGGCATCTGTCCAGCGGCCCTGTCGCTGGTCAGGGTTTAGGTGTGTGTCGCTAGCGGGGGCCGGGGGGCGGGGGGCCGGGGGGACAGCAAGGCGGGCGTGCAGGGCGTCCAGGAGGTCCTGTTTGTTGTCTTGTGCCTCCAGGGTAGCGGCGGGTTCTTCCAGGTCTTCCCATTCCACCAGGACGCGAGGTTCATTACCCGGGGTAAGGAGCCAGGTAAGGCCGCCGGGTTTGGGGCGGTAGCGGTTCCGGGCGTAGAGGGTGAGGGAGCCGGGGGTGATGACGGTGGGTTCCCACTGGACTCGGTAGTGAGGCGAACCTTTGCTGGTGGTGCGGGCTATTACGTGCTGCACCCGCTCCTGGTGTCCATACAGGGTGTTGGTGGTGGTGAGGGCTTTGGTGCGGTAGGTTTCACTGAAGTGCTTCCAGGTGTCGGACGTGGCGGCCAGGTAAGCGTCTTGTTCCTCGTGGCTGAGCTTGTGTCGGTGTGTGAACGTGGTTGGGGGCGTGGGGCCCAGAAGTAGGCGTCTGAGGTGCGCTTCGGGGTTGGGGGGCTTGGATCGGCCGATGAGGCTGGGGGCGATATCGAGCAGGTCTGCGCAGTGTGCGTCGGTAAGTGGGTCAAGCGCGGGGTCCCAGTCGAACGCTTTCGGTGCGTCGGCTGGCGGGGCTCCCCGTCCTTCGGGTTCTCTGACCATTTTAATGCAGGCCCGCTTACGTTGCTGTGTGCCCGGCCGGCGTGTTTGTGCAGGTGTCTGGTTTTCGCCATCGCTGTGGGCGTCCTCATGTTCTGTCGCCGTGGCGGCGGTGGCGGTGGTGACAGCGGTGGTGGCGGCCGCGGCAGTTCCTCCGGCATGGGCGGTCGGTTCGGCGGCAGGGGCGCGCTGGCGAAGGAAGCGGTTAAGTGTGCCCCAGTCAACGGCGGTAGGTGCGGTGTGGGTCGTGTGGAGGCCGGTAAAGGTGTGCCCGTCTGGGAGAGTGCGTTGGGCAGCGGTAAGGGGAGCGGTGCTGTTGTGGGTTTTGGCTCGGGCTCGGGTTTCAGCGTGGAGTGCGAGAGTGAGACGGTTGAGGGCTATCCTGTGCCGCCTTTGGGCCCTCGGCCATGTGTTTCTTAAAGTGTTGGCATCGATGACGCAGGTGCGGTCCGGAGTGAGGAGCTCGCGGAAGTCGCTGGTGAGTTCAAGGAGGGGTTGAATCAATCGGAAGGGTAGGGCCTGTTCCGCGTCGGCGCCTGGCGGCGCGGTGCGTGTAAGGAGGGCCGACAGACCGTGGAGCGTGGTGTGGTATGCGCTGCCCTGTTGGGTCAGCTCCAGGCCCGCGTCTGTGATCAGCGACAGCTGTCGCAGGCTGGTATAGAAGCGGCATTGTGTGCGGAGCTGATCTGCGGGTATCTTCTGTGCCACGCTGTGTTGCAGGTGGAGCATGGCGCGGGTGACGGCACCCAGTCTGCCCCCATCGTTTAAGGCCTGGACGCGGGCCTTGCCTGCGCGGCGGACATATAGCTCGCGGATGCTACCTACCCCCAGGCCAAGGGTGTGAGTGGGCTGGAGGATAGCGCGGGTGGGGAAGCCGCGTTTCAGGCCGTAGCACATTTTTGCAGTGCTTGCGATGAGCGCGTCGAGGCTGGCCACGTCATGTGTGCTGTACGGCATGAATGGTAGGCTATAGGCCACTGCTGGGTGGATGGTGAATTGTATCATCCGGAGTTTCTGGTCCGGTGTGGCGAGTGATGTGGCGATGCGTTGCCCTCGCTTCTTAATTTTTTCCCGGATGTACTGCACTTGTGCACTCCAGTCTAGGGTAGGGGTGATGTGGATGCCAAGGTATTTGTAGGATTCATGGGGGGGCTTGTATGGGATAGCGGTGCCATCTATGCGGATTTGGCCTTCAAGCATTCTGGCGAGCGCTGCCTGGTGGGGCTTGCTGCGGGGGCCACCGAGGGTGGGATCGGCGCGGGCGCGGCCGTGGAGTATGCCTTGCAGTTGGCATTTGGAGACGTTGACTTTGCTTGAGGCCGCCCCATGCTGCATATTTCTCAATTTTTTCAACTTGGATTCGTAGATTTGAGATTTGGGTTGTGGCTGTGACTAAGTCATCGGCGAAGGCGCCTGAGCTGAGGTTGTGTTTATCATTTTCGGCTTTGGTGAGACATCCGTATTGGTATCCGCGCCCGCCAACATGGAGCCACCGGAGCAACGGTTCGATAAAGATGATGAACAGTAGTGGTGACAGGACATCGCCCTGTACCGTGCCGCGTTGGATAGGGATAGGGGGTGTGGTTCCATGTTCAGTGCGCACGCTGGTGGCTGCCTTGCCGTATAGGTCCCGTACCACCTCAATCAGATCGGTGGGGTAGCCTAGGTCGTGCATGACAATGAGCAGTTTGTCGTGGTCTATCGTGTTGAATGCGGAGGTGAAGTCAATGTACAGTAGGAAGAGGTCGCGTCCGGTGGTGGCGGCGTCTTCTATGGCGTGGAGCAGGTTTTGGACTTGCCGCTCGGTATTGCGGCCTCTGAGAAAGCCTTCTTGTGACTCCGTAAAGATGTGGGCTTGTTCGCTAAACAGGGCGGCATTCACAGTGATGAGGGAGGTATACAGCTTGTAGAGGGTGTTCGCCAGCGCGATGGGCCGCTTATTCTGTATCAGCAGGGGGTCTCCTTTTTTGGGTAAGAGGACGGTGTCGGACTGTGTCCAGTGTGTAGGGATGTGCGCTTTTACCCACATGAGAGTCATGAGTTGGTGTATGGCTGTTTGTAGGCTGGTGGGTATTGTCTGGAGTAGTTCGTTCGGTATTCCGTCGGGTCCCGGGGCCTTGCGGCGAGACAGGTGGTTGACGCAGCCAAAGAACGTGGTGCTGTCAGCAATACCTGGCAGTAAGGTGGCGGGTGCGTCGGTTGGCTTAGATAGGGCCGGCATTCGGTCGGGTGCGTCAGGCCGGCTCCAGGGGTACTGTTTCTCGCTGTCGGGTATGTTGTATTGTCCTGTGCGGGGGCCGTTGATGGGTAGGAGTTGGGCGGTGAAGTGCTGGTGGATGCTGTTTAGAATTTTTTCGGGCTTGGTGTGGACTTCTTTGGTGATGGGGTCAGTGAGGGCGGGCGTGCCACGTGGCTGGTCCGTCTCATCGAAGATCTTCTGGTGTGCGCGCCTTGGCTGTGTTGCAACCAGTCGTCGGAAGGCGCGGGCTGCACGTTTGGTATTGAGTTTTCTTGCTTCCTTTTTTGCGGTGCGAAGGAGGGTGCGTGCGTTGAGTAGCTGACTCCTGATGGCGGTGGGTGTGTCCTCGTCTGCGGGGGCCGGGGCAGGTGTGGGGCTGGTGGTGTTGGGCGGGGGCGTCGGGGTGGGGTGAGGCGTGGCGGTGGGTGGGGTGGCGCCCGCTGCGTTTGTGACAGTAAGGGCGGCCGTGAGTTTTTCTTTGAGCTGGTGGGTGGCATTCAGGAGGCGTGTCACGGTTTTGGACGTGTGGCGTCGTGGGCTTGTAGTGCTGGCACGTGGAGGTTTCTTGTCGCAGTAGGTTTTGAGAACGTCCAGGCACTTTTGGAGGATGGTTTCGAGTGTGTTGCTGATGGACGTGGTGTCGGCAGCGTTCACTTCGGGAAGGGCACGGAACTCCGCAGGGCTTGGGGTGTTCCGTTCGGCTTGGGCGGGGGTGAGGCCGGCAGGGTATAGCTTGTTGGTGATGGCGAGGTGTGCGGGGTGTAGCGTGTTCAGTAGGTCGGCGATCTCTTGTCCAATGGTTTCCTCCATCTTGATGCGCGCTTTCTCGCGTTGGTCTTTGGTTGGTGGATGGTAGTTTACCCATGCGTCAGGATCGGAGGGGGCGGCAGGTGCCGTGGGGAAGGGGTAGAGGCGGAGGGCAGCGAGGGGGACGCTGGAGAGGAGGGCACGGTGGTCGAGGGCATCACCGCACTCGTGCACTGCTTCCTGTCCACCTCCTGTTGTAGTGATGGTGGCGTGTGTGTGGTGGCTTACTAGTAGGTCGTCAATGCGGCTCATGTGCGGTGCCGTGGCTTGGTCTTGTAGGTACGTGTGGGGCCGGGGGTGTTCGTGTGTGGGCGGTGTGAGTGGGTGCAGGCCCGCCGAGGTGGTGAAGGCAATGTGGGCGTGGTCCGTAGCGTTCAGCTCGCCCGTGCTGCGGTCGGAGGGGAACAGCACTGCGTTCCAGTCGCCTCCCATAAGGAGATGCTCTTTAGCGGCTGTCGTTTTCGCGGCTTGGTCGGTGCAGTATTTGTAGATTGCAGCGCGGGTGGTGTCATCGCTGGGGGCGTATATGCCGATGGCGTGTACTGGCGTGCTCTGGGGTGGTGCAATGCGTATGTGGCAGACGTGGCCTGCCAAGCGTGCGTCTGTGTTGTGTGCATTCATGTCCGTTGTGCCAGACGGGCGGCTAAAGCGGTGGGTGACACCGACCATGACGCCGGCATGTGGGCGGGTTCCCTCTCGTGGGTTGTAGGGTGCGTTGCTGGTGTAGGTTTGGTAGTGCGAGGAGAGGCCCTTTTTCGCGCTGCCCATACTGTAGTGGAGGCGGGTGGGAATTTTGGTTTCTGTGAGGAAGAGGATGTCCGGGGTGTGTGTGGTGACCGTGTGGAGGATGCTTTCATGGTGGCTCAACAGTTCCCTGGTGTCGAGGGTGAGGACAGAGATGCGCCCGTCAGGGGGTGGGGAGGGGCTGGTCTGGGCTTGGCCGGTTGCGGGTTCGCTGGGTGTGGTTTGGAGTGTGGCCGCGTGTTTCCTCTTGTGCGCCATTGCTATGGTGATCTGTTGGGGCTTCTTGGCTAGTGGTGGTGCACTAGGGGCGCCTGTGCTGAGCTTGCGTAGTTTCGGCAGGGGGTTATGTGTACGCCTAGCGGGGCGTTTTGTGGGGCCCGCTGGTTTGGGCTTGGCGCGTGCGGTTGTGTTGGTCTGTGTAGCGGGACCAAGTTTTGCAATTGTAGGTGGGCCTGGCGGTGGTGTGGTGGTAGCGGGGGCAGCATTGGGGGCAGCGGCGGGGGTAGTGGAGGGGTTATGTGGGAGGGCTGCGGGCAAGGGGTTGGTTGTCGGGTGCGGGCGGGTGCTGGTGGCGGTGCGAACAGGGGTGAGGCGGATGCCCTCGTGTGGGAGGGTGATGCGGGTGGTTGGGGGCTTGATTGTTGGGATGTCCCGGATGTTGAAATCGGTGGAGATTTCGGGGTGCCGTTGGTAGGTGAGGGTTAGGGCAAGGCCGCGCCCTAGGTCCGTCCATCGGTAGTATCCAGGTTGCACCGTGTCGGCATTCGTGAGGGGAATGGCGCGTGGTGCGTTGGAGTCATGCAACCACCAGCGGCTGTTTGCCTGTTTCACGGTTCGGGCGTGGCCACCTTGGATAAGGATAAAGCCAATGTGGCGGGATTCAGAGGGGATGGCATTGAGTGCGTCATGTTGGGGTAGGCCGCCAGGGAAGGAGCATGCCGTGAGCTGTACGTGGGGGACGGCTGGCAGGGGGGAGCAGGTGGTGACTTTGAGGCAGTGATTGAGAAGGCCATAATCTATACTGT
Organism: Chlamydomonas reinhardtii; assembly: GCF_000002595.2. Lineage (NCBI taxonomy): Eukaryota > Viridiplantae > Chlorophyta > Chlorophyceae > Chlamydomonadales > Chlamydomonadaceae > Chlamydomonas > Chlamydomonas reinhardtii. Next base: position 8,640,640 of record NC_057005.1, on the reverse strand, counting down.
TGGCCGTTAGGTACGTCGCCCATGTAGGCACGGAGGCCGGGGATTCACGGTGGAGGAGCTGACACACCCGTTCCCATTCGGCATGTATAATGGCGGGCGTGAGGAGGCGTTTTCCAAGCAGGTTGTTAATTGCGTGAATGAGACAGGAGCGGTTGTCGTGCTGTCTGTCGTGTAGATGCATTGCTCTGACAACAGGGGCGGCTGATTTGAGGCGTGTGCTCTTGCTGCCGGCGTGTCTGTTCGGTGTGGCGAGCATCGGTGTTGGTGGTGGTTGGCGGGCGCACCCGCGGGCGAGCATGTAGCTGAGAGTCCACAATAGAACACACGCCAAACTAATTGCTGTGCTGCTGTTCATGCTTGGCTGTTTACTCTCGGCTTGCTCTGCCGCGATGTCCCAGCTTACTTCGCTAAGATTGCCCAGCGTGATGGCAGGGAAGGAGTTGAGAGTGTTATTCTTATAGCGCTCATCGAGTGGACCTGATTTCGTGCAGAGCAAGCCGGGATGCTGAATCTCGACGCGTCCCTGCTCTGCTCTACTGTTTCCCAAAGTGCTCTGGGCAGCGAGCTCAAAATGGAGGTTGTTGCTGGTTTTGCTCGTTGGTGCGCATTGACAGGGCGGCTCTGAGCTCAGGCATGTCCTGAGCTCGGTCGTTATTGCTGGCTGGGTCCATTTGCGTGGTGGTTCCACGGTAATGGAGTTGGTCAGAGTGCCATTGTGGCGAGGGGTCGGTTCCCCTATCTCATTTTGTTTCGCCAAGGGCAGCGGGTCGATTGTGCCAGGCACAGCGAGCCGAGCTTTTCTGCGTGGGTTGCCAGAGTTTGCCAAGTTGGACCTCGTTGCCAACAGAGTTGGCAGCAGGGAGCGCCTGCCCGAGAATGGTCAAACTGGTCAACTTCCAACGCGCTCAGGGCTCGCGGCCAGTGGCAAACTGCAAACGGCATGCAGAGGGTTAGCAACAACAGTACAGCAACAGCTGCACGCTTCCGCCTCCTCTTTCGCCGGTCGTCAACCATGCCAGCTTGGTTCGCGTCCATATCGCTTGTGGCGAGCTCTAGATATGTATGGCTACATTTTTAGTTTCACGCGGCAAGAATAGTCTGGGGTATACCTACGCACGCCTCGTCGAGCTGCACCCATTGCGCCGCGCGCTGCAGGACAGAAGCGCTAGGAACAAAACTTGGCACGAACCTGTGCAAAACCTCTTGGGACCCCCGACCGACCGACCGACCGGCCACTTTGAGGGGTCATAACTTTGCACCCAGAAACCCATTTTCAAATTTGAAAGCGGATTCGTGATTTTCTCGTTGAGCTCTATCCATTTGAGGCATGGGGTCTGTTTCGGAAGATTCTACCCCCCCCCTGCTCCGACGCAGCTGCTGTGTCCCGTCCCGTCCTATGAGCACCGCTACACCCAGCGGCCCCACGCTAGCTCTTCACCCTGAGTATTGTGTCGTAATACTGGAATTGCAGGGTGTTGTCCACCTTCAGCTTCTTGATGTAAACATATTCGCCAGCGCTGAATTCTGGCGTGTTTGTCAGGCGGCGCGCCGCCGCGCGTGCGGCCGCATAGCGCCACGTGCGTGTCGCGATGCTGAGCCACCAGCAGATTGCCGGCGGCCTCCGGGTAGTGACGCTGCACCCAGGCCGCCCTTGCCTGCAGGCTCTCCGTCGTTGCCGCTGCGTCCTCAAAGCTCAGGGGCTCCGCGAACCCCTCCCTGACAGCTGCTGGCACCTGGGGCTCCACTCCTCCATGCAGCAGCCTGAACGGCGAGTACTGCGTGGCCGCCTGCGGCGAGCACCGGTAGCCGAGCAGTAGATGCGGCAGCGCCCGGTCCCAGCGTGCTGGGTCGGCGGACTCGTAGCACGCCTTGCGTAGCGCGTCCTTCACCACTCGCACGATGCGCTCTGCAGCGCCATCTGCTTGTGGGTGCCCGGGTGAGGCGTGTCGGTGATCCACGTAGCAGCGCTCTAGTAGCTCTAGCAACCCCTGGAGCCGGCCCGACGCACCCGACCGCATGCCGGCCCTATCCAAGCCAACCGACACACCCGCCACCCTACTGCCAGGCATTGCTGACAGCACCACGTTCTTTGGCTGCGTCAACCACCTGTCCCGCCGCAAGGCCCCGGGACCCGACGGAATACCAAACGAGCTACTCCAGACAATACCCACCAGCCTACAAACGTAGCCATACACCAACTCATGACTCTCATGTGGGTGAAAGCGCACATCCCTACACACTGGACACAGTCCGAAACCGTCCTCTTACCCAAAAAAGGAGACCCCCTGCTGATACAGAATAAGCGGCCCATCGCGCTGGCGAACACCCTCTACAAGCTGTATACCTCCCTCATCACTGTGAATGCCGCCCTGTTTAGCGAACAAGCCCACATCTTCACGGAGTCACAAGAAGGCTTTCTCAGAGGCCGCAATACCGAACGGCAAGTCCAAAACCTGCTCCACGCCATAGAAGACGCCGCCACCACCGGACGCGACCTCTTCCTACTGTACATTGACTTCACCTCCGCATTCAACACGATAGACCACGACAAACTGCTCATTGTCATGCACGACCTAGGCTACCCCACCGATCTGATTGAGGTGGTACGGGACCTATACGGCAAGGCCGCCACCAGCGTGCGCACTGAACACGGCACCACACCCCCCATCCCTATCCAACGCGGCACGGTACAGGGCGATGTCCTGTCACCGCTACTGTTCATCATCTTTATCGAACCGTTGCTCCGGTGGCTCCATGTTGGCGGGCGCGGATACCAATACGGATGTCTCACCAAAGCCGAAAATGATAAACACAACCTCAGCTCAGGCGCCTTCGCCGATGACTTAGTCACAGCCACAACCCAAATCTCAAATCTACGAATCCAAGTTGAAAAAATTGAGAAATATGCAGCATGGGGCGGCCTCAAGCAAAGTCAACGTCTCCAAATGCCAACTGCAAGGCATACTCCACGGCCGCGCCCGCGCCGATCCCACCCTCGGTGGCCCCCGCAGCAAGCCCCACCAGGCAGCGCTCACCAGAATGCTTGAAGGCCAAATCCGCATAGATGGCACCGCTATCCCGTACAAGCCCCCACATGAATCCTACAAATACCTTGGCATCCACATCACCCCTACCCTAGACTGGAGTGCACAAGTTACATCCGGGAAAAAATCAAGAAGCGAGGGCAACGCATCGCCACATCACTCGCCACACCAGACCAGAAACTCCGGATGATACAATACACCATCCACCCAGCAGTGGCCTACAGCCTACCATTCATGCCGTACAGCACACACGACGTGGCCAGCCTCGATGCGCTCATTGCAAGCACTGCAAAAATGTGCTACGGCCTGAAACGCGGCTTCCCCACCCGCGCTATCCTCCAGCCCACCAACACCCTTGGCCTGGGGATAGGTAGCATCCGCGAGCTATATGTCCGCCGCGCAGGCAAGGCCCTCGTCCAGGCCTTAAACGATGGGGGCAGGCTGGGCGCCGTCACCCGCGCCATGCTCCACCTGCAATACAGCGTGGCACAGAGGGTGCCCGCAGATCAACTCCACACGCAGTGCCGCTTCTACACCAACCTACGGCAACTCTCGCTGATCAAAGATGCGGGGCTGGAGCTGACCCAACAGGGCAGCACATACCACACCACGCTCCACGGTCTGTCGGCCCTCCTTACACGCACCGCGCCGCCAGGCGCCGACGCGGAACAGGCCCTACCCTTCCGATTGATTCAACCCCTCCTTGAACTCACCAGCGACTTCCGTGAGCTCCTCACCCCGGACCGCACCTGCGTAATAGACGCCAACACTTTAAAGAACAAGTGGCCGCGGGCCCACAGGCGGCACAGGATAGCCCTCAACCGCCTTACTCTCGCACTCCACGCTGAAACCCGAGCCCGAGCCAAAACCCACAACAGCACCGCTCCCCTTACCGCTGTCCAACGCACTCTCCCGGACGGGCACACCTTCACCGGTCTCCACACGACCCACACCGCACCTGCCGCCGTCGACTGGGGCACACTTAACCGCTTCCTCCGCCAGCGCGCCCCCGCCGCCGAACCGACCGCCAATACCGGAGAAACTGCCGCGGCCGCCACCACAGCTGCCACCACCGCCACCGCCGCCACCGCCGCCACGGCCCACCACGATGGCGAAAACCAGACACCTGCACAAACACGCCGGCCGGGCACACAGCAACGTAAGCGGGCCTGCATCAAGATGGTCAAGGAGCCCGAAGGACGGGGAGCCCCGCCAGCCGACGCACCAAAAGCGTTCGACTGGGATCCAGCGCTTGACCCACTTACAGACGCACACTGCGCAGACCTGCTCGATATCGCCCCCAGCCTCATCGGCCGATCCAAGCCCCCCAACCCCGAAGCGCACCTCAGACGCCTACTTCTGGGCCCCACGCCCCCAACCACGTTCACACACCGACACAAGCTCAGCCAGGAGGAACAAGACGCTTACCTGGCCGCCACGTCCGACACCTGGAAGCACTTCAGTGAAACCTACCGCACCAAAGCCCTCACCACCACCAACACCCTGTATGGACACCAGGAGCGGGTGCAGCACGTAATAGCCCGCACCACCAGCAAAGGTTCGCCGTACTACCGAGTCCAGTGGGAACCCACCGTCATCACCCCCGGCTCCCTCACCCTCTACGCCCGCAACCGCTACCGCCCCAAACCCGGCGGCCTTACCTGGCTCCTTACCCCAGGCAACGAACCTCGCGTCCTGGTGGAATGGGAAGACCTGGAAGAACCCGCCGCTACCCTGGAGGCACAAGACAACAAACAAGAACTCCTGGACGCCCTGCACGCCCGCCTTGCTGTCCCCCTGGCCCCCCGCCCCCCGGCCCCCGCTAGCGACACGCACCTAAACCCTGACCAGCGACAGGGCCGCTGGACAGATGCCAGCAACGACACTGCACGAGGGCAACGCACTCTGCGCCAATACGTCGACATCAACGTCGAGCCATGCAACCCCCGCCGAGACATCCGCCCCACACAAACATACACCATCCAGCTCGGTATCCTCCCCGACCCTGGCTCCACGGCACACAGCACTCACCTGGCGCATGTGTACGACCCCCGCGGACGGTGCATGGGCACCATCAGCGCAGAGCGGCTCAACCTCCTCTGGCAACGCTACCAGCATGCACAAACAACCTGGCCCGAAGCGCACGCCAAATATGACCAGGGCAGAGGCTTTGCGGCGGCCATCGCCCGCCTGCTCCTCCGATACAAACCCGGGGGCGGCTCCAAATCCCACCCTGTCACTGAAAAAGGAGAACGCATTCTGTGCGACGGATTGACACAAACCCTGCACACGGCAATAGGCAGCACAACAGAGCTCTTTGCATCACCCCTTAACGTCTCGGAAGCCGCCACCACCTACTACACACTGTACGAAGAAGACATGCTCTTTGGGGCCAACTATGACGCGTACTCCCAGCCATGGGATGGAATTGCTGTCGCCTACCCCGAACCCAACACCGAAGACGGAGCTCACGCGGTCCGATGGGCACTGGCATGGGCCGAACACACCGAAACCCTTACAAGCACCCGCAACCCGCCAACCACTGCCACGCTGATCATCCTCCCCACCCAACGCAACGCGCCATACACAAGATACCTCGCCCACCCCAGAGTCACACTCCTTGGCAGCATTTCCGCCACAGCAACACACGCCCTTCTCGGCCAGATCCACAACGACGCAGGCATCACCTTAAAACATGACCTGGTGCTGGTCAGCAATACACCCGGAGCCCGACTTGCCCAGTCCATACGCGACGCCCTAGGCACGTCTCTATACCTCTCAGGCATGCCCGTCGAACCGCAGCCCCAACTCACCTGGGCCCACACACGGTGGGTGACCAAACAGGTCCGCCGGATGACCCGCACCCGCCCGGCAGCCCCCCAAGTAACACCCCCTCCCGTACCGGCCACGCCAGCCACCCTGGCCCCGTTCGCGGCCACCCAACCCCTACGCCTCAATCCCTGCGAAGGCTTCTACACCGATGGCTCAGTACAGAAAGACGCCCTTGGTCAGCCCAGCGCGTGGGGGGCCGCAGCGATCGATGCCCGCACGTCCCAAACGTATCAGATTGACGTCAACCCTGGACATCACGGCTGCAACACCATAACACGATGCGAGCTCTCGGCCATACACCAAGTGCTCAAGCTCGACGAAGTGCAAGCGCTCCCCGAAGTCACAGTTTACACCGACTCCGCTGCGTCGCTATTCCTCATCCGCAAAACAATCAACCAGCCCCAACTCCTTACCTTCAGCAAACACAAAGCGCTGCTGGATAACATCCTCGCGCTCCTGAAACGCCGCTCCCACGCCGGCCGCCGGACAAACCTCCTCAAGGTCAAAGCACATTCAGGTATTACGTACAATGAACTCGCAGATCAGGCGGCGGTGAAAACCGCCAAGGGAGAAGAGATGCCCGGGGCCGACTGGCTGGTCGAGGAGTCCGATAACGACCCGCGTAGTAAATACTACTGGATACGTAAAACTATCAAACCGACTGTGGAAGGGGTGCCACGAGAGAAGAACGAAGGACACTACGCGCATGACCTCAACCGCGGCATCGCCACGCTCGCAGCCCCGCACATCACCCAAGGCCACACCCGCGAAACCCTCTACACTGGTTTCGTAGCCAACGCCATCCCAGACCTGGATATCAAATCCAGCACCCGAACCCTGAACCTGCAATCAGGCCGGCACCGCAAGGCCAAACGCTGCATGGACTACTTATACGGGCAACTGTGGAACAACAAACTCGCAGCCCGCTTCGGCCGCACAGTTACAGGCCGCCGAGCCCCCCGCGCTGGCCCCGATACCCCCGCCCCATGCCCACTCTGCCGCGGACCCGACTCCGGCGGCCACATACTGGGAGGCTGCCACAACCCCCAACTCCGTGCAATGTACATTAAACGACACAACATTGCAGTCCAGGCCATCGCACGAGCCATCTCCCGCGGTGACTGCGGCGGCTGCTACATGGTAATGGACGCCACGTCTAAAGCCGATCTGCCAGACTACGCGGCTGACAACCGCTTGCCGCCATGGCTGCTCCCCGACCAGGAGGGCAAACCAGCAGGACGCCACTTACACTACCGCCCCGACATCCTACTAATTCCTTCCATCTCCCTCGCCGCAGCCCTAAACCCAGACTTTGTCGTGCTGCCCAGCGAACACGACACCATCCACATGCATCATCGAAGCAGGATACACCGCCGACACGAACCACGCCGCCAAGCAACACGAAAAAGCACAACAGCACCAGGCCCTTGCAGCCGACCTGCGGGAAGCGGGATGGAAAGTGCAATACACCCCACAGAGTGCCATCAGCCTCGGGTTTGCAGGTACAATCCACAAAGATCTCCACCCCCTCCTCACCTCCCTGGGCGTCAACTCCCACAAAGCGAGGCAGTGCTGCGACACCCTACACGACCACGCAGTCGCCACCCTCAACCACATAGTCCTGACCAGACGGCGCCTCGAACGGGGACTGCCAACCGGCAACCCAGAAGGGATGTAGCATCCCGGCGGGGCGCAGGCCTAGCCTGCACGCCCGCCCGCCGCCAAATGCTCGGTAGTGGGGGCGTACAGGAGGTGGGTCTGACCCACCTCCTCATCTCCCCCCACTCCCTTAATCCACACCACTTGCCTACGGCAGGGTGTATCTATTTCTATTTCTAGCTCTAGCAGCGCTGCAAACTCGCCCTCAAACTCCGATCCGTTGTCTGTCACCACCACCTCTGCTGGCGCCCCAAAGCGCGCCATGATGTCCACGATTGGCACCACCTCGATATGCTTACTGAAGTGCTCGATGGCGGTGACGCAGTTGCGGTAGCCGTCTGGCTCGGTGGGCGTGAGCTCCCCGGCCAAGTCCACGCCCCAGCGGTAGAAGAGGCCCCTGACCGGCAGCGGCTGCAGCTCCGCTCGCTGGCCTCGCGTCTCCAGTCACACGGCTGAGGTCGCATGCCCGGCAGTTGCGCACCACGTGAGCTGCTGTGGCTCCCATATCAAACCACCAGTATCCCAGCTGCAGCAGGGCCCGCGTGCGCCGGACACCGAGGTGGCCAAGCGAGAGATGCAGGCGCTCCGCTATTCCCAATCGCTCTGCAGGCGGTGGGCAGACTCTGGCGCGCCCGTCCGGCAGGCACCGCAGCAGCTGCTGCCCGTCCCACCTGTAGGAGCTGGCCCGCCGCACCGCGCGGCGGGAGGCTGCGGCTTGCCCCGCCAGCCCTTGAATCAGCTCCATCACCTCTGCGTCTAGCCACACGTCAGGCTGCTGCCCGTTCGCGGCCGCTAGCGCGGCCTCCGTCGCGTCAGTCTGCGCCGCCACCATGGTGGCAAATACCAGCAGGTCGCTGCCGGGCTGCCGCTGTATCAGCATTCGCGCCATCCTCTGCGTCGTCACTCCCCCCCAGCGGCAGTACCGGTCCTGCGTCTGCAGGTGCCAGCACTTGAGGCGGCGGCGTGTGTGTGTCGTGAGACGTGAGGTAGTGGCGCTGCAAGACGACGGCGGCTGCTAGGACGGCGCTGAGGGCCAGCGGCGGCGGGGCTGAGCGCAGCGCGGCGAGCGCTGCGCTGGGCGGTAGGCCGGAGGATGCTCCCGGCACGTGCCCCAGGAGCACTTCCCAGTCACGCGGCGATAGCGGTTGAGCCGGCGCATTGGCGTCCGCGGGGATGCAGGTGGCGCCGGCGGGGAGGGCTGCAAGCCGCTGACCCGGTGCATGGACCGGAACGTGCGGCAGCGGCTCGGCTTGAGCGGCAACAGGCAGCCGCACGCCGGGCGCCACGAGCTGGGGTAGGCGTCGCTGGGGCAGGGGCCGCATCTCGCGGAACACGGCGGTGAGGTGCTCTGCGGTGGCCAGGTTGGTGTAGAGGCTGCATGCGTGATGCACGCCGACGCCGGTCTGTACCAAGTCAAACGGCACCGGAATGCCGAATGGGAAGCCCAAGCCCTGCTGATGCTCGGCAGTGGTGGGGGGCGCCAGCAGCACGTAGGCGGGCGCCGGCCAGCGCCGTTGGATGCAGTGGCGCTGTAGGGCGCCAAGCAGCCCAAGCACATCGGCCTCCCCCCAGTGGTCGCTCCACCCCCAGCCGCCGATGACCAGCCACTGCCCGCCCGCAGCAATGGGTAGCTGCGAGACGACTAATGTGTAGTTCTTGTGACTCGCTGAGAGCAGACTGATCACCTGCGGGAGCGAGAACGCCAAGGCGTGTTCAGCGGCAGGCAAGACTAGCGTTTGGACCAGCTAGCAATCGGGGGCATGCCCAGTGAGAACCGCCGGGGTATCTCACAACTCGGGGACTGCGACGGCGGTCCATTGTCCCAGCAACCCGCAACTCGCGTATTCCTCCAGCAGTGAAGCAGCGTCCTCGCCTGGCCAGCTAGGTTATGTCTATGCCTAGCCTGGTTTAACACAGGTGGCCAGAGTGCATGCGCAACCCAGTAACAGCGGACAGTGCCGCTCACAGGCGTCACTGCCCGCTACGTGCGCCGACCAACTGTACGGCAACTTCTCACTCGCACCTTTCTCTCAGGCTGATAGCAAGCAAGGTTAATCCTACACCAAGCAGGCGATACACAGCAGTCTTAGCTGCTCAAGTCCACACGCGGCCACACACGCGACATGAAACCCTAGGCTACACACGCTCGTGCCGGTGAAAATGCAGTGCAGGCAGAATGGCGCGACACAGTCCCGTAGAAGTGCCGGGCATCAGGGAGATGTTAACTGTGCTAGAGGTGCAAGGGGTGGCTTGGGAATGTGTGGCAAGGGACGGCACGCGTGGATGGCGTGTGGCGTGTGTGCACGCCAAAGCCTCAGGGGGGCAGACGTGGGGTCATCGTCCGTCTACCGATTCGTCCGTCCTCCCTGATGCTGCGGGGCTCAGCCCATCTTCCAGCTGTACAAGGCTGACACCCCTTGTCTGCCGGGGTCTCGCAAGACCCCCAATCGGGGGGACCCTGTCAGGTCCGTGGCCCCTGGTCGGTTTCCCGCCAAGGGAACGGCGGCCCGTGGGTCACCGAACCACCGGTGCACTTTTGGTGCCTGCGCCAGCTCCCAACGCACCAAACGCTATGGAAACACGCGATCACAAGCCTCATCGTTTGGGCGATGGGGGTTGCGATCACGTAATTCACTTGTCCGCGGGCAGCTCATCGGGCCCGGGATTGGCGCCGCGCCGAGACCCCTCTAATTACTTCTCGCGACATCTAAACCCGCAGTCAAATTTGCCATACAAATACCATCTTTCGAGCCTCGTTATTTGCGGTACCCAACCCGTTTCGGCCAGCCTCGCCGCGCACAGCCCGCTACGCCGTCGCCGCCGGCACCGCCGCCGCCGTGCGGTTTTCGCTCGGCAGCTCTCTGGCTGAGGGAGACTGCAGCTGCGAGCGACCGTTGAGGCCTCGCGCCCAGGTGAGACAGGCTTGTTCCGAGACGCGTTCGTTTCGGCGCCAGCCCGCCCCGCCCCGCGCTAGCTGCTGCTTCGCTACCTTTGGCGCGGCCCGACAGTTGCGTATTACATCGCATCACATTGGGTGTCGGCGCTGCAATGTCGGCAGTGTTGGGCGGCCGCCGGCGCCGCCGGTGCTGGTGTCGGTGCTGGTGTCGGTGCCGGCACCGGCGGCGCCGCGGCCGCCGCGCTGCAAGCCGACGTTGCACCAAGCCCAGCGCGCACCCCCTCCTAGCCCCCTTCCCCTGCCCCCGCCCCCCCTCCCCTTCGCACCCAACCCCGCCCCCACCCTCGCCGACCACCCCCATCCCACTCAGGGGCCTTCACCGTGCGCCACCACCGCTCTGGTCGCCAGCCAGCAAAAATCCATGGGCTCGCCACCCCTACTCCTCCCCCTGCCTGGGGCGTTGCCGCCACTGGTCATCACCCACTGGTGCTCCTGCCGCCGTTAATGCAGGTATGTGGCAGGTGTGGTGGGTGTTGGACATGGTGAAGAAAGGGGTGGGGCAGGGGCGGATGTGCGGGCGAGCGCGGGTGGGCCCGGCGTCGTGTGGGAGGTTGCGGTGCCGGCTGATGTGCTGTAGACACCACAACCCATGCATGCGTGCGTGCATGACTGCACGGTACCGCCGGTACTCACCACCAATCCAATGAAGCTCCCAACCACCCAGCCACCAAACCACCAGTCTACAAACGTGCCCCCCCTGTACTCGGGCCCCCTCCCATCTTCCCCCCCCCCCCCGGCTACAGCCGCCACCCTCCCTTAACTGGCTACTGCTGCAGCCGACGCCACCCTTCCTCCCCTCCGCCGGCTACTGCTACTGCCGACGTCACCCTCCCCTACGCCGGCTACTGCTACTGCCGACGTCACCCTCCCCTCCGCCGGCTACTGCTATTGCCGGCGCCACCCGCCCTGCCGCCGGCTACTGCTACTGCCGACGTCACCCTCCCCTCTGCCGGCTACTGCTTACTTATACTGCCGACGTCACCCTCCCCGCCGCCGGCTACTGCTACTGCCGGCGCCACCCTCCCTGCCGCCGGCTACTGCTACTGCCGGCGCCACCCTCCCCGCCGCCGGCTACTGCTACTGCCGACGTCACCGTCCCCTCCACCGGCTACTGCCACTGGCGCCGCCGCCACCTCCCTCTCCGCCGTCTGCTGCTACTGCGGCCGCGCCCCCCACCGGCACCCTCACCGGCAATGCCAAACCCCCATACAATGTGAGTGACGCGGGAGGTGATCTTGATGACTACTGGTGTGGGATGAGTGGGTCCGAGGGCGTCCGAGGGTGTAGGGCTGGGGGACGTGCGTGGGGTTGGGGGTGGGAGGGGTGGGAGGGGTTGCCGGGTGTGAGGGTGGGGGTGCGTTGGGGTGCTGTACAAGAGCCAATGCCTAGTGGATCCCTCTGGTTTTCGTTGTCTTACCGTGCCAAACACACTTGCCTCCCTCACCCCCCTCAATCAAGACGGCGACTCCCCCCAACCCCACCCCCACCCCCACACACCACACCCCACCCCGCCACCCCACACAGGGCAGTGCTCTGCTGCTGGCCCCATGCACCCGCACCGGCATCGCCCTCCTCCCCCCCCCACCTCTGGTGCCCTGAGCCCGCCGCCGCCGCCGCCGCCACTGCCGCCGTCGCCCGCCGGAGCAGCTGTCGCCGCCATCGCATGTGGGTGGCTATGGGTGGTTGCTGTGCACGCGCGCTGCAGGCGCATTGGGGTGGGAAAGGTGGGGGGTGCAGGGGAGCGGAGGGGTGTTGGGCAGGGGTGCGAGTCTGGGGTAGTTTCGAGTGTTGTTGGGTCTGGGGGAGTGTTGTTGGGTCTGGGGGAAGTGAGTGATGACTATCCGGTCAACTGTGTGGTGCGGATGGTGGTGGGGTGGGGTGGGGTGGGGGGTATTGCACGGGTTGTTTGTGGAATGGGCGTGCGGGGTGATGTTAAGCGGTAACATGAGAGCACTGCCCTTTCCCGCGTGTCTTGACGTTTCCCCCCACCCCTGCGCCTCCCAACCCACTCTTGCACCCTCCCCCTCCCGCCCCCCTCCCCTCGCATACAGGTGGCATCCGCACAGTAGTCCCGACCGCCGCCGCCGCCGCCGCCGCCCACCCCACCCCACCACCACCACCACACCTCCATTATCACCAACATCATCACCACCACCATTCACCAGTCATCAACATAACACCACCACCCAAGGATCCTCCTGCCCCGGACCCCACCACCACCCCAAGCCCGGCCCAACCCCCCGCCGCAAGCCCTCCTCGCCTACGCACGTGCGATACCACGCACCGCCGCTGCTGCACACTGCGGCGCAGGGATCCCTCAGCAGGTAGGCAGATGTGTGGGGTGTGTGAGCAGCAAGCAACAGGGCGGGCGAGGATGGTGTGGGGCGCATCTTCATTTCTCGGTCGTGACGTGTGGTGCTTTCTTGGTCGCGCCGTGTGCATCGGTGCTGGCTAGCTAGATCCCCACTCCCAGCCACCTTTCACCTGCTCACAAACGTGCCCCCCCTCTCCCCTCTTCCCTCTCCTTCCCAATACTCCTCACAGTCACCATTCAAGCTGCTGCGTAGCTGCATCTGCGGTCGCCGCCACGTTCCCTCTACCGGCTACTGCTACTGCGGCCGCGCCCCCCACCGGCACCCTCACCGGCAATGCCAAACCCCCATACAATGTGAGTGACGCGGGAGGTGATTTGTTGATTGGGTGTGGGGTGAGTGAGTCCGAAGGGCGTCCGAGGGTGTAGGGCTGGGGGCGGGCCATTGGTGTGCATGGGGTGGGAGGGGTTGCCGGGTGAGAGGGGGGTGGGCGGGGGTGCTGTACAAACAGCTAATGATAAGTGATGCCTCTGGCTTGTGAGTTGCGCTACCGTGCCATGCGCACATGCCGCTCTCACCGCCCTCACTCAAGACGGCAACTTCCCCCCACCCCCTTCCCCACCCCCACCCCACACAGGGCAGTGCTCATCTGGCCCACACGCACCCGCGGCGCCGCCCGACATACACCCGCACCGGCATCGCCCCCCCCCCCCCCTGCCCTGAGTCCGCCGCCGCCGCTGCTGCCGCTGTCCCGCGCGGGTGCAGCTGCCACTGCGATGACAGGTGGGTGGCTGTAGGTGGTTGCTGTGCACGATGTCTGCAGGCGCATTGGGGTGGGAGAGATGGGGGGTTAGGACGTTGGGTACGGGCGTGTGGGGTGGTGTAAAGCGGTTGCATGAAGCACTGCCCCGTTCTTGTTGCCTTGTCATGTGCCCCCTCCTGCCCTCCATCTCCACCCAACTTTTACTTGATTCTTAGTCCCCCTCCCCCCCCCCCCCCCGCATACCGTACAGGCAGCATCAGCACAGCAGTCCCGACCACCACCACCACCACCATCCCAGGACAGTACCCCGGGCCCCACCCAACCCCGTCCCGAGCCCGGACCCAGTCCCCAGCCCGCCTCGCCTACACGTGCCATATCACCCGCCCAATGCGCGCAGGGATCCCTTAGCAGGTAGGCAGGTGTGTGGGTTGTGTGGGCAGCAAGCAACAGGGCGGGCGAGGAAGGTGTGGGGCGCATCTTCATTTCTCGATCGTGTCGTGTGGTGGTTTCTTGGTCGCGCCGTGTGCATCGGTGCTGGCTAGCTAGATCCCCAGCTGGGGCACTTTACCATCCCAGCTACCAAACCACCCGCCCACAAACGTGCCCCCCCCCTCCCCCCTCCCGTGTACTCCTCACAGTCACCTGCCAAGCTGCTGCGTATGCGCAAGTGCCGGCGCCGTCGCCTCCCCCCTTCCTTCGCCTGCTGCTGCCGACGCCACCCTCCCCCCCTCTACGGCTACTGCTATTGCCCGCGCCGCTACCTCCCCTTCCATCGCCGGCTACTGCTACTGCGGCCGCCCCCCCCCGGCACCCTCACCGGCAAGGCCAAAACCCCATACAATGTGAGTGACGAGAGAGATGATCTTGTTGACTGGTGTGGGGTGAGTGAGTCCGAAGGGCGTCCGAGGGTGTAGGGCTGGGGGCGAACCATTGGTGTGCATGGGGTGGGAGGGTTTGCCGGGTGAGAGGGGGGTGGGTGGGCGGGGGTGCTGTACAACAGCTAATGTTAAGTGGATGCCGCTGGATTGGCACACGCCAATCACACGCCAGCCCATGTCCCAACGCACCTTGACAACTCAACACATCCACCCACCCCGCCCCACTCCGCCACCCCACACAGGGCAGTGCTCTGCTGGCCCCATGAACCCGCGGTGCCCCCGGTATGCACCCGCACCGGCATCGCCGCCCCCCCCCCCCCCGTGCCCTGAGTCCGCCGCCGCTGTTGCTGCCGTCGCCCGCGCGTGCAGCCATCCCAGGTAGATGGATGTGGGTGCTCGCTGTGCACGCGGTCTGCAGGCGCATTGGGGTGCGATAGATGGTGAGGGAAGAGGTGGGGGGAGGTAGGTACCAGCCCAAACAATGAAGGGATGTTGAGTAGGGATACGAGTTCGTTTGAACAGGGTTTGGTGCTGGTTGGCGGGGTCGTGGCCTTGACGATAAGCCGGCCGACTGTGAAATGGTGCGGGGGGTGTATTGCATGGGTTGCAGAATGGGTGTGGGGGTGGCGAATGAGGTAGTGTTCATCCCTTGCCATGTTGCCTCCTCCGCCCCTTCTGCCTCCACCCAATCATACCCGCTTCCCCTTCTTGCACCCCTCCCGCACCCTCCCTCGCTTACAGACAGCACCGGCACAGCAGCAGTCCACCCCACCGAGACCATCAAGACCACCAACAACAAGACCACCACCATTAACAACAACGACAATAACTAGACCTTCACCACCGCCGCCACTGCTAATTTTCCAGCTATCAGGTGTGTTGCGTTTGCATGGTAGCAAGTACATGCGCGCATGACCGTGCAGGGCTGGCGAGGGACGGATGGGGTTCAATTTTGTATTTCCAATCGAGCTGGCGGACAGCTATACTACCTAGGTTCTCAGCCAGCCCTCAGTCGCTCCTACCCCACTGCAAAGGCGAAGACTGCTCTAAACAACCGCCTCCCCGCCCCTCCCAACCGCCCCCCCCCATGCACTCCTCCATCCATCCACACGATGTCACCAATCAACCGCCTGCAGCCATCTACACAAGACCGGGGAAGTAAGGCTATGTGTGAAAGCCTTAGCATGTAAAACATTAATTTGGGTTAACGCGTAACCTTGCGTCCACGTAGACTGCCCACAGCACGTACGCATGGGGTACGAGGGTATCCCATATAGTCGGTGGGTGGCAGGAAATCTCTTCGGGGCATGCATTAGGCAGGGGTTACGTAATGCCTGCTAGTTAGCATTAGCGGCATGTTGCCTCGAATCTTACTTTAGTATCTATTATGCAATATGCATACCGTATCTCACGATTGTGCTGTATGCCCGGGCAGCTTGATGGTCGAGCGTGTCGCTGCCCACTGTCCTGCTTGCTCGCTCAGTGCTGGGATTACCCGGTGCTGGGCGGGTGGCGGCGTGTGGTGGGGCAAGGTGCGGGTTCGAATCCCGCCCCGGGTCCCCGGTTGGAAACACGTGTGTTGCCCGCAAAAGCACATGCGTGACCGCCGCACGAAGGTTGCGGTGGGCCGGGGTGGGCCGCTCGGTCCGACCCATATCGCACGTGTGCGTTTAACTCGCCTCCACGTGCATATCGGGAAGGGCCACAGGGAGCGGACCTGGGTCGGCCGGAGGCCCACGTTGGGGCAGGCGGTCGACAGGAATGGCGGATGTGCGTGTCCATCTCCCTCAGCTCAGCTAGCAGCGTATCGTTGTCAGTAGCTGTTTGTTTACCTCAGATGAGCAGTCGCATGCATGTATGTCAGCGTCCCGTCAGTGTCCCTTCAGCGTCCCCTTCAGCGTCCCTTCAGCGTCCCTTCAGCGTCCCTTCAGCGTCCCTTCAGCGTCCCTTCAGCGTGCCCTCAGTTCAGCACAGTCATTGGTCAGTTCCCAGCAGCCAGGTGCATAATGCACAAGTGTCAGTCAAACGTGCCTTTGTGTTGACTGCTGTACTTAACGGGCTGCGCGTACTACTATCTATTGCAGTACTCTGAACAAAGCACAGTCATACTTTGCAGCTTCAGTTGATGTGTTCATTGTATATGCAGCCACAGCTGAATGGCAGCCTCAGCTCAGTGCCAGCTATCACAGGAGCGATTTGTGATGTAATATAATGTAATGTAACCGATAGTTAGGCAGTGTGGTGGAACAGCTATGTCAGCACCAGCAACACCTGTGCCAGTGACAGATGACAGCTAGCTAGCGGAGCTCTCACGTCTCTGATATACGAGCATCATGCTGTAAGGTATGTTGGGCAGTATGCACTGGTACTGTTCACGATACTGACACGCCTTGTTTTGCAGGCTGATGGTTGGAAGTCCCTGAGTATGGAATCTCTATGGCTCTCTCTGTGGCTTTCTCTATCTCTTCTGGCTCTCTCTGGCTCTCTCTGTGGCTCTGTGTCTCTGCCTATCTCTCTCTGGCTATCTCTCTCACTCTGGCTCTATCTCTCTCGCTATCTCACTTTATGGCTCTCTCTGTGACTATGTCTGGCCGTATGTGACTATGTCTGGCTGTATGGTTCTCTCGCTCTCTCTGGCTATCTATCTTTGGCTATTTGATGGTTATCTCTGTGGATATTTATATGGTTATCTCTATGGTGGTTCTGTGGTGCTCACTTGGCTGGCGCTCTGGCTCTCTTTTTGGCTGTCTCTCTGGTTCTATGGTGCTCACTCTTTGGATATGTCTCTGGCTATCTCTCTCTCTGGCTCTATGTATGGGGCTCTCTCTGGCTATCTCTGTTACACTCTGGCTATCTTGGTGGCTATCTCTCTCCCTGTATGTATGGCTGTCTCTCTCTACCTGGCTATTGCGCTCTGGCTATTTGGGGCTATCTCTCACAGTGTATGGCTCTCTATCTCTGGCTCTATGTCTCTCCCTCTACCTGGCTATCTCTCTCTGGCTCTCTCTTTCTGGCTATCTACCTATGGCTCTATGGCTCACTCTCTGGATATCTCTCTGGCTATGTGTGTCTGGCTCTATGGCTCCCATTCTCTGGATATATCTCTGGCTATCTATGGCTCTATTGCGCTCACTCTCTGGATATCTCTCTGGCTATGTCTCTCTGGCTCTATGGCTCTCTCTTCGGCTCTATCTATCTCTGTCTATCTTGGTGGCTATCTCTATGTATGGCTCTCTCTCTGGCTCTCTCTTTGGCTATCTCTCGCTCTCTGGTGCTCTCTCTCTCTGGCTATCTCGCTTATTCTTGTTCTATGGCTGTCTCTGTGGCTATCTCCATGGCTCTCTGGCAATCTCATTTTATGGCTCTATCTGTGGCTACCTTCTCTGGCTATTTCTCTCTGGCTCTCTCTCTGGCTATCTCGCTTATTCTTGTTCTATGGCTGTCTCTGTGGCTATCTCCATGGCTCTCTGGCAATCTCATTTTATGGCTCTATCTGTGGCTACCTTCTCTGGCTATTTCTCTCTGGCTATTACGGTGGCTATATCCATGTCTGGCTCTCTCTGTGGATATCTCTCTCTAGCCATCTCTCTATGGGTCTCTCTGTGGCTATATCTTACATCTATGGCTCTCTCTTGGCTACCTATCTGGCTATCTCTCTCTCTCTGGCTACCCCTCTGTTGCTATCTCTATCATGTTTGTGGCTCTATCTATATATGTGGCTATCTTCATTGTGGCAATCTCAATACCTTTGGGCTGTGTGTGCACTAGGTAAATGTAAGGGTGACTAGGCAGCATGCCATCCGGCAGTGCCTATGTCCCCGGCAGCGCCTGCAGCCTCAGCAGCCAGCCAGCAGCCAGCTGTCTCGGCAGCCTCAGAAGTCAGCAGTCACTACTAGCCACTAGCCAGCTAGCAGCCACTAGCTAGCAGCGTGCAACGCCAGCAGCCTGCAGCCACTACTACCACTACCCACTAGCTTGCGGCAGGAAATTCTTATTATTCATATGCACAGGGCGGGGTGGGTGGGGGATTTCTTTCTGTGTAAGACGGGGATTTAAATTTCTATTTTAGTAACCCATATATACATGCTATGCATTAATGGTATACTGACTATTCATAGTGCGTGGGTCATTTTCGTTTAGGGCTTGGGGCAACACTAACAAACAGAGCTAAACGCAATTCCCTAGTCCGCCAAAAAAACCACTAATTTCTAGCAAACCGCATCATGTGTGCTGGCGGCAGCGGTGGTGGCGGTGGCTGGAGCTATCGCCGCCAACGTAATGCATGCATGGAACTGGGCTGTGTGCCTGCAATCAGGGTGGGTGTGGGGGTTGAGGGTGTAACCAAGCGTGGTATGCCAAGCTGTGTGCACATGAGCTGCTGTACTGGTGTATGCAATGTATGTGTGCGGGGGCGGTGTATCTAGATAGTGCACGGATGTGTGGGTCAGGTGGTTTGTCGCAAGTGATGGTGGTGGCATGTAGTTTGGTGTGTGTGTACGTTCACATGTGCACCCAGCCTCGCATTCCTGTCTGACCCTGCCCCGCAGTAACCTCCACTCGCCACCCACCCCATTCCTCTGCAGTGTTCCTGGCCAGCCGAGTGTGGGTGCATGTACGTGCGTGCGTTGCATGATGCGATGCAGCACTCGCCATCAGCGGCAGCGGCGCTGCCTAGCTGCTGCCGGCGGCGCTACCTAGCTGCTGCTGGCGGCGCTACCTATACTAGCTGCTGCCGGCGGCGCTACCTATACTAGCTGCTGCCGGCGGCGCTACCTATACTAGCTGCTGCCGGCGGCGCTACCTATACTAGCTGCTGCCGGCGGCGCTACCTATACTAGCTGCTGCCGGCGGCGCGCGGCGGCAGCTGCAGAAGCAGGCGGCAGCTGCACATGCAGACGGCCGTGTCAGCGGCTGCCCTATCTGCCGGTGGCGAGCCCTGGAGGTAGCGTAGGCGAGACAGCAGACCTAACGGCGGCGGCTGCATCTAGCTCCAGCTAGCATCTGGCGGCTGCTGACGGCGGCTCTGGCGGCGATCAGCGCTGGCGTTAGTGGTGGCGGCGGCGGCGGCGGCATGCACGTTGCCTCCACGGCTTACAGTAGCAGCTGTAGCAGTACAAAGCAGTGGCTGTAGCAGCAGCTGTGGGAATAGGGGCAGTGGATTGCAGTAGCATTCGCATCAGCCACATTCGCAGCGGTGGGGCAGCGGTGCTGAGGCCTCCATCGATGGATTTCGAGACCAGCAGGGTGAGAGCTGGGCAGAGGTTTGGGGGGTGGGAGCGATGATGGTGGAGGCTTGTGATGATGATGGGCGTGATGGGGATTGGGGGGTGGCTGGGGGGATGATGGGGACGTAATGTGCGTCACGTGTAGATAGCGATGTGCGTGCGGGTATGCATAGGGGCCAGGGCTTTGGCAGTGGGTTTGCGGGTTGGCTCTTATTAGATGGACCGGATGGGTAGAAAGCACGCGTGTGTGTGTGTGGGGGGGGGGGCTTTCCGGTAGGTGGTTGGCGAAGTGGCCCCAAGGGGGGTGCATGTGTGGGTGAGCGGGGAGGGTTGGCGGCAGACACTACAAAAGAAATGGGAATACTAGGTATAGACACAAGCCCCCTCGCACCCACCCACCCGCCCCTCACAACTTGCGTCAAGGAAAAGCATAGGCAGAGCCCCTCACCCTGCCCCCCCCGCCCCCCCCCCCGCGCCCCTTCCTGCTGCAGACAGCATCGCTAGCTAACTGCCTATCCGGCCGGCCAGCACACCGCAGCTCGCTTGCACCCACCGCGTGCGCGCTCCTGGGCAGACCGTGGGCGGCCGTGTGCGGTGGCGGCGGCGGCGGCGGCGGCGGCCCTCAGCCACCAGCTGTAGTATGCTGTAGCTTAGCGGCGGCGGCTGCATGGCGTCCAAGCTGCACTGCAGCAAGCGGCCGCGCTGCTAGCTTCACACTGCGTGCGGCCGCGGTGGCGGCGGCAGTGGCGGTGGCTGGGGCGGCGGCGCTTGCAGCAAGGGCTGCCGGCACCCCAGCGAAGGCGGTGTGTATGTGTCGCTCCCAAGCAGAGCAGGTGGGTGATCGGGGTATGACGTCGTGGTAGGGTCGTGGTGGTTGCGGGGCTTTTCGTGCGACCCAGGCCCGCATGTGTGCGGGGTGTGCGCGCGCGCGCGCGCGCGTGTGTGTGTGTGTGTGTGTGTGTGTGTGTGTGTGTGTGTGTGTGTGTGTGTGTGTGTGTGTGTGTGTGTGTGTGTGTGTGTGTGTGTGTGTGTGTGTGTGTGTGTGTGTGTGTGTGTGTGT